>NC_069505.1:186435529-186544529 GCF_027579735.1 Bombina bombina
GAAATAGACATAACTGAAATTTGTAGAAAAAAAAAATCTATTGCTTATTTGAAATGATGTGACTGCATTGTAATTGTATTATGTATTTGTTGATTATGCAAATCTACTGTATTTACTGGTTCTTTAAAATCAGTTATATCGGATTTATGTAAATGTATGTTAATGAGCATGGCAGGTATTTTTTCCAAGAAAAGTGGCAACGTTAGATCTGACATTTTATAGTCAGGACTAACCAGGGTCCAATTCACCATTTATACATTATAAACTGTTTTATTTGATGTTTGTGACACAGCTATATAGGGCTGACCAGTGCTGGTTAGTTGTCACACAGGCAGTTTCTCTTTTTTTATGGTCGTCTCTGCCCACTCTCAATTGATATTTATGATATCAGTATTTAGGTTTCTGTTAACAACACTGAGGGCCGGTTCTCTAAATCTCTCTGGTCTGGTGAGATTATTTAAAATGGGTCATCGCTACTGTGAGGCTCCTTTGGACAAATTTGAGCTTGTTAGCTATTTATCTCGCTATGCAGTGCTTTGTATGTGAAGGCAGACACCCACATTACAATATACATCAGAACAATTTGTGTGATTTCTCTCCTTGCTGGTAAGCTTTAGATAACTGGCCCTATATGAGTACAGATTTCAGTTGCCTCTATTTTCAGGTTGCTGCTATTTGTTAAAATTCTATAAATTTGCTAATCATTTTTATGCCGTACAAGTGAAATGTGAGTTTGTGTGTTAACGTGCCTCATTACCTTAACATTGTATTGTGTCCCACAGATAACAGAGAGGGCAGAGTGTCTGAATCGATCTATCCAGAAGAGGTAAGGGGGAATGAAATTAACCACTTCTTAAAGGGATATGAAATATTTTGAGATGGTAATATAAAATTATAAATCGTATATATGTGTGTGTGTATGTATATATATATATATATATATATATATATGTGAGTCATTGTGAACCTCATTTGCATATCTTACCCAGATTCCTTTGCTGCATTGGAAACAGTGTAGTCAGAGAGTTTCTGGGTTTAAAGCAAGTCTTATGACTTGTTTAGATTTGTAAATGGTTTACACAATGAGTTATTTTCTCTATATTTTGTATTTAGTGGAGGATTTTAAACTCACCTTTCGCCTCCCCATAATTGTAATTGTTGTTGAATTTCCCCCAGAAATGAACTTTACCAAGCAGTGATTTAACCTACTCCCAGCTGATGAGTGGCAAAACCACGAAACAGCTGTCCTGGGATTGGTCTAAATCACTGTACTAACCCTAGCTAAGCATTAAAGCTGTGTAATGCAGCAGTGCTATGGCATAAAGGGAAGTTTGTCTTAAAAAGTAGGCTAGAAGTAAAAAGGTGAGTCATTGTGAACCTCATTTGCATATTTTACCCAGATTCCTTTGCTGCATTGGAAACAGTATAGTCAGAGAGTTTCTGGGTTTAAAGCAAGTCTTCTGACTTGTTTAGATTTGTAAATGGTTTACACAATGAGTTATTTTCTCTATATTTTGTATTTAGTGGAGGATTTTAAACTCACCTTTCGCCTCCCCATAATTGTAATTGTTGTTGAATTTCCCCCAGAAATGAACTTTACCAAGCAGTGATTTAACCTACTCCCAGCTGATGAGTGGCAATAACCACGAAACAGCTGTCCTGGGATTGGTCTAAATCACTGTACTAACCCTAGCTAAGCATTAAAGCTGTGTAATGCAGCAGTGCTATGGCATAAAGGGAAGTCTGTCTTTAAAAGCAGGCTTAAAGTAAAAAGGTGAGTCATTGTGAACCTCATTTGCATATTTTACCCAGATTCCTTTGCTGCATTTGAAACAGTATAGTCAGAGAGTTTCTGGGTTTAAAGCAAGTCTTCTGACTTGTTTAGATTTGTAAATGGATTACACAATGAGTTATTTTCTCTCTATATATTATATATATATATATATATACCTCTGCAATATACTTTTACAATTTTTTTGTCCCCTTTTCTTGTATTTCCATTCTGAAATTGTGAGCTTTTTAGTTCCTGTTAGAAATGGAAGTGCAGAACACTGTTATATTCCACACAGCTATTGGCTGCACACTCTAGTGACCTATTTATAATTGTCCCTAATTGGCCACAGCAGAGAAGGTAACCTAAGTTACAACATGGCAGCTCCCATTGTTTTATAGTCACTAAAACTTTACACATAATTTGTCAATATTTAAACAGCTAATGAAACTTTAAATAAATATAAATGTTATTGTCAGACTAATCTTTTCTTTGATTGAATCATTCTATCTATCATTTATTTAGTGTTCAATGTCCCTTTAAAAACTCTGTCATGTGGCTGTAGGAGGTATTAAAATGGCAACTCACTTGTCATGCCATTTGGAACTTGCTGCTTATTCAGTAAAGGAACACAAAAGGACAATAATAAAATCCTCTAATATTTTCAAATATTTACGGTTTGCAGCAAAAGGCCTACCCATGTACAAGAGTTTGTGACTGAGCCAATCAGGGGTGGCATATGTGCACAGCCAGCAAAAACTGAAAGATTTCAGCTCCAGATCGGCAGTGTATTGTTATTCCTGAGCTGATATACTTTAAACACATAGGGCTAGATTACAAGTGGTGCGCTATTTAGCAATCCCGCTTGAGCGATAGATTTGCTAGAAGCAAGATTTTTGTGTGCATCAGGTAGCACGGGTATGACAAGCTGAAAGTAAAAAGTTTTTGCACAAGGGCTAACCTGAAAAATATTTTTTTTTCTAACACCTGAGACCTCATATCTTTAAACCCTATAACTTTTTTATACATTTTTAAAAAAAAAAAATATTTTTTATTTTTATTAGACAATGTTATTATGAGTGTAACTGTACTTTGTAATGTATTTTTTATGTGTTTTGTGCAACTTTTTTGACCCGTGTAACAGTTAACCAGAGCTCGGCAATTGCACTATTCCGACGCACGTTAAATTCAATTGCGCTCAAGCGAACGCTTTTACTTTCAACTTGTAATATGTACGCTACTTCCCACGTGTGCAAAGAGCCACTATAAACCCCTCACGGAACATTTAGCGTACCACTCGTAATCTAGCCAATCGTTATATACAATAAATAGCGCAACAATAAAATACACTAACACATTATAGCATTTTGTTATTGCCCCACCAGCTATATGGTGACACACTGATTTACTTTAATTACTGTATTTTCTCTCAGTCGTGTATTTTATTTTATCCTCACTGAGTTTATTTTTCATGCAGTAACAGCATAAAGAAGAGCGAGCCTCCTCTACTAATAAGCAAGATTGATGACCGACTGGAACAATATACGCACGCTATAGAGGTAAGTCCCTATGACATGCGTGAGTGTGTACAAAGGAAGATGCACAATGTCGCATGCTCAGGGACTGATGCACACAGCTGCCATCAGAAAAATCTGATTATAGGTAAATTTAATAGGACTGGTCACCCCAAGTTTATTACGTTAGTCAAATTTGTCAAAAATACATCCTGGTGCCATTTTACCTTAGGCTACTAAATGTTTATGAGACAGAGATCTGGGAACTTTCCAGGGATCAAAGTCATTTACACCTTCTCAGCAGTGGCTTGTATGACACAAATGACATCTAGACAGACGCACAACAGCACAGCTCTCTGAGCAGTCATGGTGTTAGAGTACTGGTGCATTGGCCCTCAGCATATGTGCATATGCCACTGAAAAACAGTAATCACTTTTACTCTAAGCATTTTGCTAATGGAAATATATTGCAAAATGCTTCTATTTCACATTGAAATGCACCCATTCACATTTCAATACTGACCTTCCTATCCCTTTAAATGTTAATAGCTCATTTTACTTTCAGCTGAAATCTCTTGTATTATCTCAGTACCTCAGTATTTAGCATCTATCACTGAAATGACTAAAACCATTTCTTTTGTATGCAAACACCATGTGTTTATTCACACGGTTCCATGGCCCTTAATCTGTCTGAAATGATTTAACAATAAGCAGCTTTTCATACAAATTCCCACCACATGGCCCTTCTGAGAGCTCATTTCTGCTAATTCCAAATTTAATTGGACACAAAAGATAATAAAATGGTCCGATAGATCATTTTATTATTCTACTACTATGTGTTTAACACCCAAAAGCAGTGAAAGGAGCATTATAATTACATTACATTAGCAACACTACACATTTATGTGTTTAACCCCCAAAAGCAGTGAAAAGACTGTTATTGTGATAAAATGCTTTAATTGATTAGCAACACTGCAAATCTATCGGCTAGATTACGAGTTTTTGTCGGTAAGGCTGTGCGGTGCTAACGCTCCTTTTTTTCTTACCACTCACTTAAGACAACGCTGGTATTACGAGTTTTCTGCAAGCCGGCGTTAGCCTCAGAAAAGTGAGCGTTGAGCAAAATTTAGCTCCACATCTCACCTCAATACCAGCGTTGCTTACGGTAGCGGTAAGATGGCAAAATGTGCTCATGCACGATTTCCCCATAGGAAACAATGGGGCTGAGCTGGCTGAAAAAAAACCTAACACCTGCAAAAAAGCAGCGTTCAGCTTCTAACGCAGCCCTATTGTTTCCTATGGGGAAATAAAAGTTATATCTACACCTAACACCCTAACATGAACCAGAGTCTAAACACCCCTAATCTTACACTTATTAACCCCTAATCTGCCGCCCCCGCTATCACTGACACCTGCATTATATTATTAACCCCTAATCTGCCGCTCTGGACACCGCCACCACCTACATTATACTTATGAACCCCTAATCTGCTGCCCCCAACATCGCTGACACCTACATTATATTTATTAACCCCTAATCTGCTGCCCCCAACGTCGCTGCAACTATATTAAATTTATTAACCCCTAATCTTCCGACCCCAACGTCGCCGCTACTATATTAAATTTATTAACCCCTAAACCTAAGTTTAACCCTAAGTCTAACCCCCCCTAACTTAAATATAATTTAAATTAAACTAAATAAATTTAACATAATTAAATAAATGAATCCTATTTAAAACTAAATACTTACCGATAAAATAAAATAGTTACATTGTAGCTAGCTTAGGATTTATATTTATTTTACAGGCAAATTTGTATTTATTTTAACTAGGTACAATAGTTATTAAATAGTTATTAACTATTTAATAACTACCTAGCTAAAATAAGTACAAAATTACCTGTAAAATAAACCCTATCCTAAGTTACAATTATACCTAACACTACACTATAATTAAACTGATTAACTAAACTACCTACAATTAATTACAATTAAATTAAATAAACTAAATTACGAAAAAAAACCCCCACTAAATTACAGAAAAAAAAAAATTACAAGAATTTTAAACTAGTTACACTTAATCTAATAAAATAAAAAAGCCCCCCAAAATAATAAAATTCCCTACCCTATACTAAATTACAACATTAACACCCACCAACCATACACCCAACCCTACTCTAAAACCCACCCAATCCCCCCTTAAAAAACCTAACACTACCCCCTTGAAGATCACCCTACCTTGAGACGTCTTCACCCAGCCAGGCACAAGTGGACCTCCAGAGGGGCAGAAGTCTTCATCCAATCCAGGCAGAAGAGGTCCTCCAAGCGGCAGAAGTCTTCATCCAGGCGGCATCTTCTATCTTCATCCTTCTGGAGCGGAGCGGGTCCATCTTCAAGACACCAGTCATTCAGTCGTCGGCCGTCGGATGAAGAGAATGCTCCGCGTCGGATGTCTTGAAGATGGACCCGCTCCAGAAGGATGAAGATAGAAGATTCCGCCTGGATGAAGAATTCTGCCCCTTGAAGGACCTCTTCTGCCCGGATCGGATGAAGACTTCTGCCCCTCTGGAGGTCCACTTGTGCCCGGCTGGGTGAAGACGGCTCAAGGTAGGGTGATCTTCAAGGGGTAGTGTTAGGTTTTTTTAAGGGGGGATTGGGTGGGTTTTAGAGTAGGGTTGGGTGTGTGGGTGGTGGGTTTTAATGTTGGGGGGTATTGTATTTTTTTTTACAGGTGAAAGAGCTGATTACTTTGGGGCAATGCCCCGCAAAAAGCCCTTTTAAGGGCTATTTGTAATTTAGTATAGGGTAGGGAATTTTATTATTTGGGGGGGGGGCTTTTTTATTTTAGGTAGTTTAGGTAATTAGTTTAATTATATTGTAGTGTTAGGTGTAATAGGTTAGGATTTATTTTACAGGTAAATTTGCACTTATTTTAACTAGTTAGTTATTAAATAGTTAATAACTATTTAATAACTATTGTACCTAGTTAAAATAAATGCAAAGTTGCCTGTAAAATAAATATAAATCCTAAAATAGCTACAATGTAACTATTAGTTATATTGTAGCTAGCTTAGGGTTTATTTTATTGGTAAGTATTTAGTTTTAAATAGGATTAATTTATTTAATAGTAGTACATTTATTTCGTTTTATTTAAATTATATTTAAGTTAGGGGGTGTTAGGGTTAGGGTTAGACTTAGGTTTAGGGGTTAATAAATGTAATATAGTAGCGGCGACAGGGGCGGCAGATTAGGAGTTAATAAATGTAGGTAGGTGTCGGCGATGTTAGGTACAGCAGATTAGGGGTTAATAAAATTTAACTAGTGTTTGCGAGGCGGGAGTGCGGCGGTTTAGGGGTTAATAAATTTATTAAAGTGGCGGCGATGTCCGGTCGGCAGATTAGGGGTTAAACATTTTAGTTAAGTGTTTGCGATGTGGGGGGGGGGAGGGGCTCGGTTTAGGGGTTAATAGGTAGTTTATGGGTGTTAGTGTACTTTTTAGCACTTTAGTTAAGAGCTTTATGTTCCGGCGTTAGCCCATAAAACTCTTAACTACTGACTTTTAAATGCGGTAGGAGTCTTGACAGGAGAGGGTCTACCGCTCACTTTTTCAGGCGATCGTAATACCGGCGTTAGCAAAATCCCATTAAAAAGATAGGATACGCAATTGACGTAAGGGGATTTGCGGTATGCTAAAGTCGCGGAAAAAAAGTGAGCGGTAGACCCTTTCCTGCCTGATTCGTAATACAAGCGGGCGTTAAAAAGCAGCGTTAGGACCCCTTAACGCTGCTTTTTAATGCTAACGCAAGACTCGTAATCTAGTCGATTATGTTTAAACACATAGTTAAAGGACCACATGGGACCCGCAGAGCACTTCTGGTCCCGAGCAGAAACTGACGCTGATCCAACCAGTAGCGCTAGTTGCACAACCCTGCTTTTTGTTCTAAAAAAACACAGAGGTCCAGATTAGAAGTCGAGCGCCAACTTTGCGCCCGAACGATAAGGGATTTATCACAGGTGTTTGCACTCGTGGGGCTTACTGCTCGTATTACAAGTTAAAAGTAAATGCATTCACTTGAGCGCAATTGTGATTTGCCCCAGTATGATTAGCGCAACTTCAGAGCTTTGGTTAACTGTTTCACGAAACAAACAAGTTGCACATAACACATAAAAAATACATTACAGTGTACTGTTACACTTATAATAACACCATGTAATAAAAATTATTTAAAAAAATATTTTACAAAAATGTTATAAAGGCTCAAAGATATGAGATCTCAGGTGTTAGAAAAAAAGTCAGGCAAAGGGTTTTAACATAGAGATCAGAGAAGTATTGGATTCTTATTGGTGCGCAAAATACCCCTTGCACATACACCTATCTGCTCCCAAAAACAGATAGAAAAATAGAAAATGAAAAAATGTTACAGTTTGGTGTAAGTGCGCTGCCAGCAACAGGGGGTTAATATGTAACTGGAAAAAGCATATATTAACTAGAATCAAAATAAAAAGTCAATCTATCAAACAATGGATAAAATATAAAGATTTATTATACTAGACATAAATTCGTTCTAATGTACAGATTTCTGACCGGTCAGATTTATATAAAAAACTCTTTAATAGAATAAAATAAGCAAACCTATGATATATAAATATATATTGTTAAAAAATGCAATGATACTACACCTAATAACATAGATATGATATAGTGACAGAAATATAAGCGGTGCACCAATGGGGGATTATTGGAATCCTGATATGATATGTCACCAATCCACCTTATCAGAAAATATAACATTGGTTTAATGTGCGTTAATTATTGCACAAAGGTCCTAACAAAGTTAAGATGTGGGATAGATTCGTTGGTTTATAAATATATTGTTTTGTCAAAACGTAAAAACGTGTTCTAAAAGGCTTGTCCCAATGTTTTTGTTAATGATCCTTTGGGTGTATGTTCCTGCATGCTTTTCTCTTTATTTTTACTGTTTACAGGGTGCCCAGTTTTAACATAGCATGATAGTTTGTAGATGGAACGTGTGTTGCACTCGCACTATCGGCTACTTTACCTCTAGGTGCCTGTCTGTCCGTTTGTGGGTATGTGTCATCTACTCACCATCTGGCACAGGTAACGTTGCAGCCCCACGGATAGTCGGTGACGTCACACGCTCGTCCGTCTTCTTCAAAAAGTAGATCCGTCCCAGTAGGGAAAACTTCAACTCTGCGCAGAGCGTGTATGTTACTTGTAGTTGAAAAAGAAGTGCCAATTTAATCCTTTGCAATCCTCCGTTCTTTTAGGTTTGTTATGTTGGACAAAGTGAAGTTTTTGTCCGTGATGCAACCATCAACGCGTTTCACCACTTGTCGTGGCTTTCTCAAGATGGTTTTAGTGGACTAAGTGTTGTCTATTTAAATCTGTTGGTGGTCCTTGATTGGTTCAGCAATTAAGCCTCTTTCTCAATGATTTGTTTTGTTAAGGTGGAATTGGTGAATTTTCGTTAAGGTGGAAGGTATATGACTCTGTGGTGACCATCTTTATAAGTGATAGTAACATTTTTATTTGACAGTTATAAAAATAAAAATAATACAAAATAATAAAAATAATGGATAAACCATTAAATATAAAAACGGCTAAAAATTAAAGAATAAAGAGATTATATATAGTGGATTGAGAACGAATACTGATGTTTCAAATAATATTCCATTTGTGTTGATTTATATTTTCCATAGAGATCTATTCTAAGACCTAAATAAGAATACCTCATGTAATATGTGTACACATTTGTTCGTTAAATAAGATGTGTTACATAGATCTAATAGGTGATTCATTATGTAATTCACTCCTATATGTGTCTGATTCTAATAGTAATAATACACACTGATAAATAATATTAAAAAAGTTAAAAATATATATAAAAAAATATATTCAAAAATATTAAAAGTGCCCCTCTATTATTGTTTATTTAAATGGTTGGCCCCAAAAGATAAGGTTCTACACCTATTCTCAGATAATAAGTGGACCAAATAGGTCAGTGTTAGCAGATGATAACTAGTATTACGATATCTAGATGGAATGGTGAAATCCATTCCTTTTAATGAGATAAACATAAATGTTATATGCAATGTGAAATATTTCCCTGAATATATAAGAATATAATGAATAAATTACCTTAACGAAAATTCACCAATTCCACCTTAACAAAACAAATCATTGAGAAAGAGGCTTAATTGCTGAACCAATCAAGGACCACCAACAGATTTAAATAGACAACACTTAGTCCACTAAAACCATCTTGAGAAAGCCATGACAAGTGGTGAAACACGTTGATGGTTGCATCACGGACATAAACTTCACTTTGTCCAACCTAAAAGAACGGAGGATTGCAAAGGATTAAATTGGCACTTCTTTTTCAACTACAAGTAACATACACGCTTTGTGCAGAGTTGAAGTTTTCCCTACTGGGACGGATCTACTTTTTGAACAAGAAGGGCGAGCGTGTGATGTCACCGACTATCCGTGGGGCTGCAACGTTACCTGTGCCAGACGATGAGTGGATGACACATACCCACAAACGGACAGACAGGCACCTAGAGGTAAAGTAGCCGATAGTGCGAGTGCAACACACGTTCCATCTACAAACTATCATGCTATGTTAAAACTGGGCACCCTGTAAACAGTAAAAATAAAGAGAAAAGCACGCAGGAACATACACCCAAAGGATCATTAACAAAAACATTGGGACAAGCCTTTTAGAACACGTTTTTACGTTTTGACAAAACAATATATTTATAAACCAACAAATCTATCCCACATCTTAACTTTGTTAGGACCTTTGTGCAATAATTAACGCACATTAAACCAATGTTATATTTTACGTATAAGGTGGATTGGTGACATATCATATCAGGATTCCAATAATCCCCCATTGGTGCACCGCTTATATTTCTGTCACTATATCATATCTATGTTATTAGGTGTAGTATCATTGCATTTTTTAACAATATATATTTATATATCATAGGTTTGCTTATTTTATTCTATTAAAGAGTTTTTTTATATAAATCTGACCGGTCAGAAATCTGTACATTAGAACGAATTTATGTCTAGTATAATAAATCTTTATATTTTATCCATTGTTTGATAGATTGACTTTTTATTTTGATTCTAGTTAATATATGCTTTTTCCAGTTACATATTAACCCCCTGTTGCTGGCAGCGCACTTACACCAAACTGTAACATTTTTTCTTTAACATAGAGATCAGACATATACATGTCTAAATATGTGTGTACATATGTATTTATATGTGTATATATGTATTTACAGACCTAAATACACATATAATCACATAAATACATATATACACATATATATAAGTGCATTGAAGCCTTTGTAGATGAAAACATGAAAAAACATATTTATACAATATTCATTTTTAATTAAGTGTTATAGTGTATATTTTCTGAAAATATTTCACAATGTTCTGCAATAAGGGAATATGATATAAGTATTACTAAATATATATTCCTATAAATATCTGCATATATCTATACCTATATGTAATCATCTCTCTCTCTCCCTTATATATATATATATATATATATATATATATATATATATATATATATATATATATATATATATATTGTACTAAAAAAATCAGATATATTTATAGAAATATTTATTTCTGACAAAATAGAACATATTCTGTTATGTGCAGAACACTGTAATGTGAAATATTCATTTTTTCATGTCAAGTTAGCGCACTTGAGAATATGCGATCGAGTTTGCGTAAGACTGGGATATTCTACGTTTGACTTTTTTCACTCGTCGGGTTAGTGCGCATTAGAAAACAGTTTACTTTCAACTCATAATATGAGCACAGCCTGGCAAGTGCAAAAAGCCGAACGTTTAGCGCAATTAACGCTCCACTTGTAATCTTGGCCAAAATAGGCTGCACTTACAGGGACTGCAGAACTCAGTGTGTTTGGGTATGTATGTGTGTGTGTATGTGGTGTGTGTGTATGTATGTGGTTTGTGTGTGTGTGTGTGTGTGTGTATATATATATATATATATATATATATATATACACACACACATACAATATACAGTAGACACTTATAAATACATACACACAAAGTAATTATTATCTGATCTATCACAGTAAGACCAATACTAGGGGTTGATTCACTAGAGCTCTCTGGACTGTATAGATTCTATAAGATGCTACATCAATATTACGAGATCCCTCAGGGTTTGTTTTAAAGGCATTTTTTACCTTAGGAACTGGAGATCTCATTAGGGGAGCTCACTAATATTCTTTATGTTAATGACAGACACAATATAATGTTCAGTAAACGAAGATGATGATTTCTCTTTATCTACCAGCAAATTTTTGAGCATCGGGTTCTTAGAGAGAACAATGGAAAATTAACATTTTAATAATTCTATGTTCTGCTCTTACTGGAAGTGTGATTTCTTCTAAACCTTCTTGTTTACAAATCTTTTCTATAACCAGCAATTAAGTACTGACATTTTCAGTATAAACGTGGATACAGGCCAGCACAGCTATTTCAAATGACAAAATAAAGGTGAATGATCTATTTGTAAACACTCTAACAGGAAAATGAATCATTGTGAACACATTAAAGTGGAGAAAAAATTCAGTCCCTTTATTCTTTCCAGCTTTACACTCACTGACTGTGATATTTAAAGTGAAAGTAAACTTTCATGAATAAGTGCCCTGTTTTTAAAAATACTATTTAAAACAGTGGCATTTTCAATCATGAAAGCTTACATTGCAGTAAGTTTTGAAAAATACTTACCTTTATCTTCTGCAAAGTCGGATCTGCGATCCCCCGCCCTGCAGGTCCTCTGTACTTACGTCACCAATGACGAAACTGGCTTCCTCCAATAATGGCCTCCCCCTGTGAGCATCTACAGCAGGAAGAAGCAGTGGGGGGATTGCCGATCCGGCTTTGCAGAAAATAAAGGTAAGTATTTTTCAGAATATGGTGCAATATAAACTTTCATGAATGAAAGTGCCCCTGTTTTTAATAGTATTTTTAAAAACAGGGCACTAATTCATGAAAATTTACATTCACTTTAAGTGTTAAACTGTGGATAGCATTTTGTGCCAAATGTAAATTTCAATTTACTTTAAAGGGCCATGATACCCAAATGTTAAATCAATTGAAAGTGATGCAGCATAGCTGTAAAAAGCTGTCTACACAATATCACCTGAACATCTCTATGTAAAAAAAGAGATATTGTACCTCAAAATGTGCTAAGTATTCACACTCCATTATAAAGGACTTTAAGCAGCCAGTCAGTATGCCTGTCCCGGGACTTGCAAGAAAGCGTGCCTCATGCACACGTGTGTTATTTCCCTATTCAGTTTAAGTTTACTATGAAATATCATGGGATCACAGTAAAACAGTTCATGACCTCAGCACTGCTGATGCTGATTGGCTGATGTTCATTTTTTTCTTTCTTTTTTTTTTTTAAACCTGCAGCTGGGCAGTACCTGAAAGATAACTTATTACAGAACACTTACTTTGGTGAGCTGAGGAAATAATATAAAAAAGGGAGATATTTTACCTCACAGGGATGCTCAGGTGATATTTTCCTGTCAGCTTTTTACAGTTATGCTGTATCACTTTCAAGTGTTTTAGCATAGACGTATTATGCCCCTTTAAAGGTTGTTAGACTTGAATACATCTGTAAGACAACTAACATCAGATGATGAACCATGTAGTTTCTCTAAATACACTGACATTGCCAATACTGTATTTGCCTATTTCAGCTCTAGCAACTGAACATATACATATATGCTTGTGCGTCATGGATGAATTAAAACATAAAACTTTATTTGAAAAATATTTAAAAGTAGGTAAGGTTAAAACTAAAATACTGGCAGTAGATCAGCCTCTGCCATTCCTAGAATCAAAAGATTACAATCTAAGTAATAGTTGGAGCCTTTGCAGTGAGGAAGTGCAATGGTTAAATAATATTGATCAGCACAGATAAATGTGTGAGATTTCTTGCTATACAATAGTTACCAGCTTGTATTGAATTTAATAATATGATTGCTAAAGTAGTAGTTCTAAGGATTAGTCCAGTGTATTGTTATGCTAAGTATCAAGTTGTATTAGACACTCATATACACTGTTGCAATTTGTATTGGAAGGATATTGCACTTCTTGAGATTATGCAATCAATAGAAATATTTGTTATGGTTAAATTAATTGCATATTAATAAAGCTGGAAAAGTATAGTTAGCAAGTATCCTGTTATGATTTGCTCAAATTCAGGATATGAATTAATAGCTGCAACATAAGTACTGAAGTCTAGCTTTTTAACACATGTATGACAAATATCCATTCCCCAGTTTTGCATAACCAACACAGTTATAATAATACACGTTTTACCTCTGTGATTACCTTGTATCTAAGCCTCTGCAGACTGCCCCCTTATTTCAGTTCTTTTGACAGACTTGCATTTTAGCCAATCAATGCTCTCTTCTAGGCAACTCTGCGTGTGTGAGCACAATGTTATCTATATGACACACATGAACTAACACCCTCTAGTGGTAAAAAACTGTCAAATGCGGAGGCGACCTTCAAGGTCTAAGAAATTAGCATATGAACCTCCAAGATTTAGCTTTCAACTAAGAATACCAAGAGAACAAAGCAAAATTGGTGATAAAAGTAAATTGGAAAGTTGTTTAAAATTACATGCCCTATCTGAATCACAAAAGTTTTTTTTGGACTTGACTGTCCCTTTAAATAATGCTGCTAATAAGTCTATGAAAACCACTCCTCACAGCTATTACACCCAGATTATTATTAAAATTATTTTTAGAAGTAAACTAGCATGTTTGACTGATAACTGCTGCAAGTTTTAAAAAACAAATTGGAGCTCCCACCAGCCCGCTCCCCTCCTGGACATGTTTCACCAGATCCCGACTTTATCAAAAGGCCCTGATACTGCTGATACTGTACCAGCCACAACTTGTTACCAAGACACTACACCTTTTTCTGCTACAGTGACACTCACTTTACATCCTGCATGTAGTACAGATGTTAATTCTCCATTGATTAAAAAAAGCCATGTGGGTTTAAAAAAGAACAAAACAAAACTTCCTTTAATCTATTTCAGAGTAAAGGTCAAATTATTGAATTATTTCATAGTAGAGTGGTGTGGTACCTCTTTATCCCGACACTTTATGTTATTAAAAAACAATTTATGTCCTGGTGAGCAACAGATCCTAGAGAAGATTAGGAATAGTCACGATAAGGGGGACCATGATTTGGTATTAGATAAATCCGATTATGTAAATGAGGCCTTACCATAATTTAATGAAAACTATTAGCTTTGGATGGGGATCCAATGAGGAGGCTTCAAAAGAATTGAGAGACTTGGTGCATGGTGTGGCACAAGGGTTTGTTTTTAGATTGAAACACATTTGCATTTTTGTGCAAGTTGAAAACTATCTCCCAAAGGTCCATAAGTCATTAGATGATGTTCATGTGATCAGGGGGCTGTCAGAAAATGCTTGGATACAAGGTAATCACAGAGGTAAAAAGTAAATTAATAAAACCATGTTGGTTGTGCAAACTGGGGAATGGGTAATAAAGGTGTTATCTATCTTTTTAAACAATAAAAATGTTTGAGTTGACTGTCCCTTTAAGTATGGATTACTTACCCATGAGAAGTTATATTCTTATGGTGACCACGTGTCTTTTGGAGCAAAATGTTCAGAAGCCCTGGAGCAATGAAGGAAGCTATGTTTGGTCCCTCTTTTACCAACCTTTTTATGGAATGGTGGGAGGTGTAATTTCTGGATATTTTAACCCATTCAGGGAGCAAATTTGTCTGTATAAATGTTATATAGATATTTTTATTTCTACCTGGTAATATAACAAATAAGAAGCTAGATGTTCTGAAACATTCTTGATTGACCATAGGCTAGAATTAAAGTTTACTTAGGAATTTACCTGATGGAGTTATTTTGTTTTAATTTGGCTTTGTTTGGGAAATGCAGTCAAACGTTAAAAACCACTGTGTGTAGGAATTATTCGCTGGTTTGTTGCCACAATATTTATATATATATACTTATATCTTTAGCTGTGGTCCAGTTTATTAGGTTGAAGCATAAGTCCCAGACATGATCCCGGTCACCTGTACTTGTATCCAGCAATCAGCATCTGCACAAGAAATCTCTTCCTGCCCCTTGTCTCATGCAACCAAAAGCTTGTGAATTTTACTGGGCTCCCTAAAGAAGTCTTTTACGTGATGGATATAGAGCACCAGCCTATTGTGTGATGGATATAGTGCACCAGCCTATTGTGTGATGGATATAGCGCACCAGCCTATTATGTGATGGATATAGCGCACCAGTCTATTATGTGATGGATATAGCGCACCAGTCTATTGTGTGATGGATATAGAGCACCAGTCTATTGTGTGATGGATATAGCGCACCAGTCTATTGTGTGATGGATATAGAGCACCAGTCTATTATGTGATGGATATAGAGCACCAGTCTATTGTGTGATGGATATAGCACACCAGTCTATTGTGTGATGGATATAGAGCACCAGTCTATTGTGTGATGGATATAGCGCACCAGTCTATTGTGTGATGGATATAGAGCACCAGTCTATTGTGTGATGGATATAGAGCACCAGTCTATTGTGTGATGGATATAGAGCACCAGTCTATTGTGTGATGGATATAGCGCACCAGTCTATTGTGTGATGGATATAGAGCACCAGCCTATTATGTGATGGATATAGCGCACCAGTCTATTATGTGATGGATATAGCGCACCAGTCTATTGTGTGATGGATATAGAGCACCAGCCTATTATGTGATAAATATATCGCACCAGCCTATTATGTGATGGATATAGCGCACCAGTCTATTATGTGATAAATATATCGCACCAGCCTATTATGTGATGGATATAGCGCACCAGTCTATTGTGTGATGGATATAGAGAACCAGCCTATTATGTGATGGATATAGCGCACCAGTCTATTATGTGATGGATATAGCGCACCAGTCTATTTTGTGATAGATATAGCACACCAGTCTATTTTGTGATGGATATAGCGCACCAGTCTATTGTGTGATGGATATAGAGCACCAGTCTATTATGTGATGAATATAGCGCACTAGTCTGTTATGTGAGGGATATAGTGCACCAGCCTATTTTGTGATGGATATAGCGCACCAGTATATTATGTGATGGATATAGCGCACCAGTCTATTATGTGATAAATATATCGCACCAGCCTATTATGTGATGGATATAGCGCACCAGTCTATTGTGTGATGGATATAGTGCACCAGTCTATTATGTGATGGATATAGAGCACCAGTCTATTATGTGATGAATATAGCGCACTAGTCTGTTATGTGAGGGATATAGTGCACCAGCCTATTTTGTGATGGATATAGCGCACCAGTCTATTATGTGATGGATATAGTACACCAGTTTATTTTGTGATGGATATAGCGCACCAGTCTATTATGTGATGGATATAGCGCACCAGTCTATTATGTGATGGATATAGTTTACCAGTCTATTATGTGAAGGATATAGCACACCAGTCTATTATGTGATGGATATAGTTCACCAGTTTATTGTGTGATGGATATGGTGCACTAGTCTATTATGTGATGGATATAATTCACCAGTTTATTGTGTGATGGATATAGTTCACTAGTCTATTATGTGATGGATATAGCACACCAGTCTATTATGAGATGGATATAGTTCACCAGTTTATTGTGTGATGGATATAGTGCACTAGTCTATAGCGCACCAGTTTATTGTGTGATGGATATAGAGCACCAGTCTATTATGTGATGGATATAGTGCACCAGTCTATTATGTGATGGATATAGCGCACTAGTCTATTATGTGATGGATATAGTGCACCAGTCTATTATGTGATGGATATAGCGCACCAGTCTATTATGTGATGGATATAGCGCACCAGTCTATTGTGTGATGGATATAGCGCACCAGTCTATTATGTGATGGATATAGTGCACCAGTCTATTATGTGATGGATATAGAGCACCAGTCTATTATGTGATGGATATAGTGCACCAGTCTATTATGTGATGGATATAGCGCACCAGTCTATTATGTGATGGATATAGCACACCAGTCTATTGTGTGATGGATATAGTGCACCAGTTTATTATGTGATGGATATAGCGCACCAGTTTATTATTTGATGGATAGTGCACCAGTCTATTGTGTGATGGATATAGCGCACCAGTCTATTATGTGATGGATATAGCGCACCAGTCTATTGTGTGATGGATATAGTGCACCAGTTTATTATGTGATGGATATAGCGCACCAGTTTATTATTTGATGGATAGCGCACCAGTCTATTGTGTGATGGATATAGCGCACCAGTCTATTATGTGATGGATATAGTGCACCAGTCTATTATGTGATGGATATAGCGCACCAGTCTATTGTGTGATGGATATAGTGCACCAGTTTATTATGTGATGGATATAGTGCACCAGTCTATTGTGTGATGGATATAGCGCACCAGTCTATTATGTGATGGATATAGCGCACCAGTCTATTGTGTGATGGATATAACGCACCTGCACTATTTGATATGCACTATAGTTCAAGCAATAAAAATAAGTCTTGAACGATGTTAAATCTCTATAGTGTTATTTTTGTGCTCCACTTGTAATCTAGGCCTTATTCTTTTGCATTCAGTAGCATTATTAAAGGGACATTATACACTCATTTTTTCTTTGCATAAATGTTTTGTAGATGATCTATTTATATAGCCCATAACGTTTTTTGTTTTTTTGCTTATTTTTAAATAACATTGCTCTGATTTTCAGACTCCTAACTATGTTCTATCTCAATCATGAAAGAAAAGTTTTAGGTTTCATGACCCTTTAACCCCTAAATGACTAGTGCCGTACCCTGAACGACGCTGGTCGTTATGCCTTAAGGACCCGCGACATACCCTGTACGTCACTGCAGTCCTGGGCTTCTCTTTGCTGCAATCTCACTCAAAATAGTGAGATTGCGCTATTTCTGCATGCCCCACGAGAATTAGATTTGCAGAGTTACCAATGCAGAGAGAAATGTATCTGGGTGGGGGGTAGTGTATTGAGGGGGGGCAGCTACACTACAGAAAAAAATGGAACTTTTTTTTTTTTTTTTTAAAATAAACAAATGTGTATTTTGCAACAAACTGGGTACTGGCAGACAGCTGCCAGTACCTAAGATGGTGGCAAGTAGGTAGAGGGGGAAGGGTTAGAAAGCTTTTGTTGGGGGGATCAGGGAGGTTGGGGGCTTATGGGGGAACCTACACTGCAGCAAATATATTTTAAAAAAAGCGCCTGACATACTCAAGGATTTCAAGGTTTCTGGTAAATTGCTGTTTTTCAGGATTATTATTAGTATCATCATTTATTTGTATAGTGCAGCAAAACTCTATATTTCTAGGATAGATGGTAAGATCTGCTCTAATTAGTTTGCATTTGAAGGTGTCTCTGACATGGCTGGTGGGACTGGCTGGAGAGGATGAGCAAAAATGACTAGAGTATACTACTCCTAGAGATATCTAAGAATTATTTAGCTTGGAGGAAGAGAACTAGTCTAGAAAACGAAATGGGACTGTTTGATAGTATGTGAGCATTGGGAGTGACCATGAGTGCCTTTTTATGTATTAAAATGTATTTAAAGAATTATAGACTAAAATCAAGTTATCTATGAAGCCCTGTTTTTGTATTAATACTTGCACAGGAGGACAAAAGATATCTTAGGGTTCCTTAAAATAGTGTTGCATGATAATAAAAGTATCTAGACCTGATTGTCCATCATATTTAAAAGCCCTTAAAGATAAATCATTTCTATCTAGCTGTCCTGATGGCTTCCTTGATAGAGTAACCATACTGGCATTTGTAAGTGTTCCATGGTGCTTATGATACTTATGAATTTATATCTCACATACTTTGCCTCTTTCTCAGACGTCCACTAAACAAGGCCGGTTGGTCCGTCAGCCGTCATTAGAGCTACTGAGTCCTGGTGATGCTGTAGCCAGCAAGAAGAACCTCTGGGAGAGCGGGGAGGTTACAGCAGCATCCAAAGCCCAGTCCTGCAAGGTACAGAACCTAACATGCACTACACATGCACACAACTGTGCCGGACACATGCTGATTTATTGCTCCATATTTATTACTATTTCCTGAAATATAGTGCTGGTAAAACCTTATTGCACTGTCATACAAAAACAAAATTTATGCTTACCTGATAAATTCCTTTCTCCTGTAGTGTAGTCAGTCCACGGGTCATCCATTACTTATGGGATATTAACTCCTCCCCAACAGGAAGTGCAAGAGGATCACCCAAGCAGAGCTGCTATATAGCTCCTCCCCTCTACGTCATACCCAGTCATTCGACCGAAACCAAACGAGAAAGGAGAAACTATAGGGTGCAGTGGTGACTGGAGTTTAATTTAAAATTTAGACCTGCCATAAAAAACAGGGCGGGCCGTGGACTGACTACACTACAGGAGAAAGGAATTTATCAGGTAAGCATAAATTTTGTTTTCTCCTGTTAAGTGTAGTCAGTCCACGGGTCATCCATTACTTATGGGATACCAATACCAAAGCTAAAAGTACACGGATGACGGAAGGGACAGGCAGGATCTTTACACGGAAGGAACCACTGCCTGAAGAACCTTTCTCCCAAAAACAGCCTCCGAAGAAGCAAAAGTGTCAAATTTGTAAAATTTTGAAAAAGTGTGAAGTGAAGACCAAGTTGCAGCCTTGCAAATCTGTTCAACAGAGGCCTCATTTTTAAAGGCCCAAGTGGAAGCCACAGCTCTAGTAGAGTGAGCTGTAATTCTTTCAGGAGGCTGCTGTCCAGCAGTCTCATAGGCTAAACGTATTATGCTACGAAGCCAGAAAGAGAGAGAGGTAGCAGAAGCTTTTTGACCTCTCCTCTGTCCAGAATAAACGACAAACAGGGAAGAAGTTTGGCGAAAATCTTTAGTTGCCTGTAAATAAAATTTCAGGGCACGGACTACATCCAGATTGTGTAGAAGTCGTTCCTTCTTTGAAGAAGGGTTAGGACACAATGATGGAACAACAATCTCTTGATTGATATTCCTATTAGTAACTACCTTAGGTAAGAACCCAGGTTTAGTACGCAGAACTACCTTGTCTGAATGAAAAATCAGATAAGGAGAATCACAATGTAAGGCCGATAACTCAGAGACTCTTCGAGCCGAGGAGATAGCCATTAAAAACAGAACTTTCCAAGATAACAATTTGATATCAATGGAATGAAGGGGTTCAAACGGAACACCCTGTAAAACGTTAAGAACTAAGTTTAAGCTCCATGGCGGAGCAACAGTTTTAAACACAGGCTTAATCCTGGCCAAAGCCTGACAAAAAGCCTGAACGTCTGGAACCTCTGACAGACGTTTGTGTAAAAGAATGGACAGAGCTGAGATCTGTCCCTTTAAGGAACTAGCAGATAAACCCTTTTCTAAACCTTCTTGTAGAAAAGACAATATCCTAGGAATCCTAACCTTACTCCATGAGTAACTCTTGGATTCGCACCAATGTAAGTATTTACGCCATATTTTATGGTAAATCTTCCTGGTAACAGGTTTCCTAGCCTGTATTAAGGTATCAATTACTGACTCCGAAAATCCACGCTTTGATAAAATCAAGCGTTCAATCTCCATGCAGTCAGCTTCAGAGAAATTAGATTTTGATGTTTGAAAGGACCCTGAATTAGAAGGTCCTGTCTCAGAGGCAGAGACCAAGGTGGACAGGATGACATGTCCACTAGATCTGCATACCAGGTCCTGCGTGGCCACGCAGGCGCTATTAGAATCACCGATGCTCTCTCCTGTTTGATCCTGGCAATCAATCGAGGAAGCATCGGGAAGGGTGGAAACACATAGGCCATCCCGAAGGTCCAAGGTGCTGTCAAAGCATCTACCAGGACCGCTCCCGGGTCCCTGGACCTGGACCCATAACAAGGAAGCTTGGCGTTCTGGCGAGACGCCATGAGATCCATCTCTGGTTTGCCCCAAAGTCGAAGTATTTGGGCAAAGACCTCCGGATGAAGTTCCCACTCCCCCGGATGAAAAGTCTGACGACTTAGGAAATCCGCCTCCCAGTTCTCCACTCCAGGAATGTGGATCGCTGACAGGTGGCAAGAGTGAGACTCTTCCCAGTGAATTATCTTTGATACTTCCATCATCGCTAGGGAGTTTCTTGTCCCTCCTTGATGGTTGATGTAAGCTACAGTCGTGATGTTGTCCGACTGAAACCTGATGAACCCCCGAGTTGTTAACTGAGGCCAAGCCAGAAGGGCATTGAGAACTGCTCTCAATTCCAGAATGTTTATTGAAAGGAGACTCTCCTCCTGAGTCCATGATCCCTGAGCCTTCAGGGAATTCCAGACAGCGCCCCAACCTAGTAGGCTGGCGTCTGTTGTTACAATTGTCCAATCTGGTCTGCTGAATGGCATCCCCCTGGACAGATGTGGCCGAGAAAGCCACCATAGAAGAGAATTTCTGGTCTCTTGATCCAGATTCAGAGTAGGGGACAAATCTGAGTAATCCCCATTCCACTGACTTAGCATGCACAATTGCAGCGGTCTGAGATGTAGGCGTGCAAAGGGTACTATGTCCATTGCCGCTACCATTAAGCCGATTACCTCCATGCATTGAGCCACTGACGGGTGTTGAATGGAATGAAGGACACGGCAAGCATTTTGAAGCTTTGTTAACCTGTCTTCTGTCAGGTAGATCTTCATTTCTACACAATCTATAACAGTCCCCAAGAAGGGAACTCTTGTGAGTGGAAAGAGAGAACTTTTCTCTTCGTTCACCTTCCACCCATGCGACCTTAGAAATGCCAGTACTAACTCTGTATGAGACTTGGCAGTTTGAAAGCTTGACGCTTGTATCAGAATGTCGTCTAGGTACGGAGCCACCGAAATTCCTCGCGGTCTTAGTACCGCCAGAAGAGCGCCCAGAACCTTTGTGAAGATTCTTGGAGCCGTAGCCAATCCGAATGGAAGAGCTACAAACTGGTAATGCCTGTCTAGGAAGGCAAACCTTAGATACCGGTAATGATCTTTGTGAATCGGTATGTGAAGGTAAGCGTCCTTTAAATCCACTGTGGTCATGTACTGACCCTTTTGGATCATGGGTAAGATTGTCCGAATAGTTTCCATTTTGAACGATGGAACTCTTAGGAATTTGTTTAAGATCTTTAAATCCAAGATTGGTCTGAAGGTTCCTTCTTTCTTGGGAACCACAAACAGATTTGAGTAAAACCCCTGTCCGTGCTCAGACCGCGGAACCGGGTGGATCACTCCCATTAGCAAAAGATCTTGTACACAGCGTAGAAACGCCTCTTTCTTTATTTGGTTTGTTGACAACCTTGAAGGATGAAATCTCCCTTTTGGGGGAGAGATTTTGAAGTCCAGAAGATATCCCTGAGATATGATCTCTAACGCCCAGGGATCCTGGACATCTCTTGCCCAAGCCTGGGCGAAGAGAGAAAGTCTGCCCCCCACTAGATCCGTTCCCGGATCGGGGGCCCTCAATTCATGCTGTCTTAGGGGCAGCAGCAGGTTTTCTGGCCTGCTTGCCCTTGTTCCAGGACTGGTTAGGTTTCCAGCCTTGTCTGTAGCGAGCAACAGCTCCTTCCTGTTTTGGTGCAGAGGAAGTTGATGCTGCTCCTGCCTTGAAGTTACGAAAGGCACGAAAATTAGACTGTTTAGCCCTAGGTTTGGCTCTGTCTTGAGGCAGGGCATGGCCTTTACCTCCTGTAATGTCAGCGATAATTTCTTTCAAACCGGGCCCGAATAAGGTCTGCCCTTTGAAAGGTATGTTAAGTAATTTAGATTTAGAAGTAACATCAGCTGACCAGGATTTTAGCCACAGTGCTCTACGTGCCTGAATGGCGAATCCGGAATTCTTAGCCGTAAGTTTAGTTAAATGTACTACGGCATCTGAAATAAATGAATTAGCTAGCTTAAGGGTTTTAAGCTTATTTGAAATCTCATCTATAGTTATTGAGTCAAGAGTCTCTTCCAGAGACTTGGACCAAAATGCGGCCGCAGCCGTGACAGACGCAATACATGCAAGGGGTTGCAATATAAAACCTTGTTGAACAAACATTTTCTTAAGGTAACCCTCTAATTTTTTATCCATTGGATCTGAAAAGGCACAGCTATCCTCCACCGGGATAGTGGTACGCTTAGCCAGAGTAGAAACCGCTCCCTCCACCTTAGGGACCATCTGCCATAAGTCCCGTGTGGTGGCGTCTATTGGAAACATTTTTCTAAATACAGGAGGGGGGGAAAAGGGTACACCGGGCCTATCCCACTCCTTAGTAATTATCTCTGTAAGCCTCTTAGGTATAGGAAATACGTCAGTACTCGCTGGTACTGTATAGTATCTATCCAGCCTACATAATTTCTCTGGGATTGCAACGGTGTTACAATCATTCAGAGCTGCTAATACCTCCCCTAGCAGTACACGGAGGTTTTCTAGTTTAAACTTAAAATTTGAAATGTCTGAATCCACTCTATTTGGATCAGATCCGTCACCTGCAGATTGAAGCTCTCCGTCCTCATGTTCTGCAAATTGTGACGCAGTATCTGACATGGCCCTATTATTATCAGCGCACTCTGTTCTCACCCCAGAGTGATCTCGCTTACCTCTAAGTTCTGGTAATTTAGACAAAACTTCAGTCATAACATTAGCCATGTCCTGTAGTGTGATTTGTAATGGCCGCCCTGAAGTACTCGGCGTTACAATATCACGCACCTCCCGAGCGGGAGATGCAGGTACTGACACGTGAGGCAAGTTAGTCGGCATAACTTCCCCCTCGTTGTTTGGTGAATGATGTTCAATTTGTACAGATTGACTTTTATTTAAAGTAGCATCAATGCAATTAGTACATAAATTTCTATTGGGCTCCACCTTGGCTTTTGCACATATAGCACAGAGATATTCCTCTGAGTCAGACATGTTTAACAAACTAGCAATTAAACTAGCAAGCTTGGAAATACTTTTCAACTCAATTTACAAGTAATATGAAAAACGCACTGTGCCTTTAAGAAGCACAGAAAAAAACTATGACAGTTGAATAACAATGAACCGGAGAAATTATAAAAACCAAATTTTTCCCAGTAAAGGCATAAATTTAGCAAAGGATTGCCCCCATTAGCAATGGATAACTAACCCTTAATAGCAGAAAAAAATGTACAAAATATAAACGTTTTTTATCACAGTCAAAGCACAATCTCACAGGTCTGCTGTGAGTGATTACCTCCCTCAAAATAATTTTTGAAGACCCTTGAGCTCTGTAGAGACGATCCGGATCATGCAGGGAGAGAAACAGACTTGTGACTGAATTTCTGATGCGAAGCAAAAGCGCCAAAATAGGCCCCTCCCCCTCACACACAGCAGTGAGGGAAGTTCAGTAAACTGTCTTAAATTAAAATAAACGACAGCCAAGTGGAAAAACAGTGCCCAAAACAATTTTTCACCCAGTACCTCAGATAATTAAACGATTTAACATGCCAGCAAAACGTTTAAAATCAAATAATATGAAATGTCAGTAAACAGCCTGCTGCTAGACGTTCCCACTGCAAGTTAGGCTAAAAGTTATATGCATATAGTATTATCCCAGTGAAGTGCCATTCCCCAGAATACTGAAGTGTAAACATATATACATAACAGCCTGATACCAGTTGCTACTACTGCATTTAAGGCTGAACTTACATTATATCGGTATTGGCAGTATTTTCTCAGTCAATTCCATTCCTCAGAAAATAATATACTGCAACATACCTCTTTGCAGGTGAACCTGCCCGCTGTCCCCTGATCTGAAGTTTACCTCACTCCTCAGAATGGCCGAGAACAGCAAAATGAATCTTAGCTACGCCGGCTAAAATCATCCAAAAACTCAGGTAGATTCTTCTTCAAATTCTACCTGAGAAGGAACAACACACTCCGGTGCTGTTTTAAAATAACAAACTTTTGATTGAAGATATAAAAACTAAGTATAATCACCACAGTCCTCTCACACATCCTATCTATTAGTTGGGTGCAAGAGAATGACTGGGTATGATGTAGAGGGGAGGAGCTATATAGCAGCTCTGCTTGGGTGATCCTCTTGCACTTCCTGGTGGGGAGGAGTTAATATCCCATAAGTAATGGATGACCCGTGGACTGACTACACTTAACAGGAGAAATAATCTCACTACAAAATGGTTGGGGGTTGAATGCTTTACTAACTTCTGTTTTTTGCATTTGGCCGCAGTCATTACAGTTTAATATATTAATCAGTGAGGGAATCAACACTAAAATATTGTCCACAGTGCTAAATTTTTATAGTGATATAATTTACAACATTAAAATTAAGTATTTTTTGTGACCACAATATTACTTTGAGTTCTGATTACTCATAACTGTTGGTCTGGCACATTCTAGAGGAAGCTTATTTTAATGCTACATGGTATTTGCTAATGTTTACAATAAATTTAAGGACATTAAATAACTGTTAATTTTGTGTAAAAATCGTGCTGCTCATACATTTTTGAGACAGGCCAAAAATCAAAATCTGTGTGGTTTCCTTCAAAATGCTGCAAAAAGCCTGAAGTAGATGTTTGATTTGCAGCATTTTGAAAAAAAAAAAACGGAGGTTACAGAATATTCTTTTCATCCACTCTAGGAATTTGGAAAAGCAAAATGTTTACACAAAAGCAAACAATATATAGATGTATAGCAATTTGGAGTCTTCTGATATTTGAATTCATAAAACAAAAAGTCTATGACTTAATTACTACCAGTATTTATGCCTGGGGATGTGACTTAGGATGTATTCATTCCACATTTATTTATGTTGCTACTGGCGGAATATGAGATCTACTGAATTGCTACACAGTGGTGCATGGGATTTCTTGACTGGTGATCCAACATTGGTTGTGAACTGGGTTTATTAAGTGAATGTCTTTGCAGGATACTGAGGGCATTAATGTGGCAGTGTCTGACCTGATCAACCAGTGGGGCAAAGAAAAATCTGAGACAGATGGCCCCCAGTCTCCCACTAAACTGACGGTAATCTATAACCTAAGTTGCATGAATTTATGCTAGAGGATAATTGTTCTTCTTCAACCCAACACATTTCTCTCCACAGGAAGTCAGACCTGGAGATGTACTAAGCAAGAAGAGTCTGTGGGAACAGAACGCAATGTCATCGCCCACTGGAAAGGTGCAAATTCCCTATAAATGATCTAAACTCAAAATCTTATTATATGAAATACAAAGAACATATGATTCTATTAGATATGGTTTCATTTAATATCTAGAATATAAACAAACTTAAGTTTCATTTACAGTTTTATTAGTGATATGTAAATGTTTTCACAAATTTATATATATTTTTTATATGTTGGGTTTTTCAGCAACATGATACTCAGTGATTACTTTTATATTCTAAGGACAGTCCCCCAAAAAAGTAAATATCTTTAATAAAAGATTAAAGAATAAACCAGAACACCAAGGCACCTGGGTTGCTTTATTTCTGGACTTAGGACCACTGTTTGATTCTGATCTTTTGACTCCATCTCTCCCCAGAACTCAGCTGCTAGCAAGAAATACAAGTTTGTTCCAACTGGACATGGAAAATATGAACGGATTTTGGTAGACGACCCTTGATGTGGTGAGTTTCTTTACCTCATTACACCATCTCTGGCCCCTCTCTCCTCCCATGTCTGTCTATATCTTCTATATCTTTATATGCTCTAACTTTCATTTTCTCATTTTAGTTTTCTGCCTTTCTAATTCCTCTTGTAATGCATTTTTTTTGGTTCTTAAAGGAACATTGTACACAAAATACAGGAATTAAATATATTAACATACTTGTGTAAAAAATGAAACTAGCAGGAAACCCATGCTACCTATGGTAGTATTCATTCTTATTTGCTCACCGCAACACATTTCAAACCAGGGGCCTTAGAAGTCTGACAAGTTGATCCAGTTCAAGGACAAACATTTTTGCAAAACTTTAATAAAATGTCCTCTTTTGTACAGTGCAAAGGTAAATATCCCTTAAACCCTGCCTTTCACATAAGGACACTTGAGACTACACTTGTATTAATTGTGCCAGAGAAACCTACAATTTAAGATCAGAGGTTGTAGCAGTGTTCAGCTAAGAATAAATGCCCAAACAAATCTCCTACACTTTAATCATCTCCTTAACTTGCTCCACCCCTTGATCTGCTTCATCGCCTCGGATGCTCCAACCAGATGCTGTCCTGTTGAAGTTGCTGATTGGTTGCTCACTTGTTTTCCGGTGAAAGAAAGAACTTACTCTTCTCAGGGGACGTGATGCAGCCTCCTTTAGCTTTCGTGCATCAAACCGAGGTCGGTGAAGGAGAAGAGGAAGGCGGAATCGTAGAAATGGAATTTGAGGAGGGGGTTCAGTCCCTGATTTCTCTTCAGTTTTGCTGGATGTAGAAGACATGTGATATAGTAGAGCATCCCACATTTTATTGGCACGACTTGGCCGGCTTGGCTGAGGCCCATCTGTGACTGTATTAACATTCTTCTCTCCTGTCTCATCCTTCACTTCCACACTATGGCTTTCAGGGAATTTTGGTTCCTCTGGCTCTACTACCAGGTGTTTGACCAACCTAGCCCACCCTCCTCCTGGTTTTCTTCTAGGAGGCCTGGGGCGCTCGGGTTTTTTTAAAAGATTCATCTCTTCAGAAATAGGGGCTTTTCCTTTAGGAGATGATACCACTGGACTTGGGGCTGTATGATCAGATTCATCGGTCTTGGGGGTGCAGTGGTTTTTTAAGGAAATTTTATTTTTCGAGGCAGGATTTGTACATGTTGTTCCTGAAGGAAGAGGGGTTAAACCACCGTGTATTTCTGTGTCCCTTTGTGTAAGTGGACTCTGAGTTGTGTCTGAAGCAAAAGCTGAGGTAGGGGGAGGAATATCTGTACCAACAAAGCAAGATGAGATAGGTCTGGTAATCTCTGTGACTTCTGGCGTAGAGGATAAGACTGATTCTGTTGTTGGTGTCATCACTGGAGGGCTGCATCCGCTTTGCTTATCTGTGGCCACACTCTGATCTGCAAGTACATTGGTGGGTGTCTCTGCACCAGTGTCTTTTGAAAGACCACTAAAAGCTATGGCTAAAACTGTGGTTTCTGGTTTTGGGGATGAGCTACTTTCTGCGTTTAAGGTTTTATGGTTATTATGAAATTGATTCTTATTTTCTCCTATTTTTGGAAAGGGGGATCCACAACTTTTTTGGGGTGTTTTGGACGGGTAAAAGACAGCCGTGGCATCTTGGCCATGGCTGGGGGTTTGAGAAACTAATGAGGGAGTGGGAGTTGTAGGTTTGGGTGTAGGGGTTTCTGGTAGACAATATGGAGAAGTTTGGGCCCCTGGAGAGCAGCTTGGGTGTGTTTCATTGGCTTGATCTCGGCGAGTAAACACATCAGGGATGTTGGCATCTGGTGGGCGAGGAGATGGTGTGTCATAAGGTGGAGGTGAGTTGAGGAACTGGTTTAGGCTGTGCTGCTCTACTACAGTAAATGTAAATCCACGGTGCTTTGGGTAAGGTGAAGGAACACGGTGTGTTAAACCCCTTATCTGGAAGCGAGGGGGAAGATTCAGAGAAGGAGGGACAAGCTTCCTGGGTGCTGTAGGTTCCAGATTTTCCCATTCACCTTCATTGACAGGGGATAAAGTGGAACGGAAGGCTTTATGTGGCTGAGTAGGGGAAGCCTGCACACCAGTCCGCTTTGATGCTTTTTTCATGAGACGCTGGAGTTTAGCATTGTCTTTAGGAGGCTTAGGTGCTGTTGGAGGAGGAGTTGGAGATGGGGGACCTGGATCCACCAGAGGTGTCACTGTGAGTAACATGATGGCTAAAAAAAAAGGAATATAAAATCAGTCCAGACAGAATACATTGCAAACAAGATTTATTGTACATTTGCTTAGTGCTGATTGGTTAGCACAGATGTTGTGTGCAGTTATCAAGCAGAAAACTTAAAGAACCATTATAGCGTACCACTAGCGACCCTTTAACTCTATGGCCTCTAGTTATTAATGTCTGTCGGACCTGATCCGACAGAGCGGATCAGGTCCGACAGACATCGCTGAATACGGCGAGCAATACGCTCGCCATATTCAGTATAGCACCAGCAGCTCACAAGAGCTGCTGGTGCAACGCCGCCCCCTGCAGACTCACGGCCAATCGGGTTGATTTCCGGCGATGTCTGTCCGCCTGCTCAGAGCAGACGGACAGGTTATGGAGCAGCTTCATAACTGCTTGATATATATGCCCCAATGTGTTTAACCCCTTTGCTGGTTAAAGAAACGCTCGGAAGTTGCAGAGAACTGCTGGTCCCAAGCAGAAACGGCTGGTAATCCAATCAGAAGAGTTATTCACACAGCTCGGTAACTAGTTACAACATGTAATTATTTCAACTATAATGTCCCTTTAAAGTTACCAGAACATATATAGTGAAATAGGCTTGATTAGAACACTCTAGTTAATTGACTAACAAGGTAACAATGCTCTGACTGTCTTCCTGTTAGCATCAATTCACATGTAAACTATTGGGAGAAAAAAAGGAGAGAGCAGTTTTGTTCCCAGACATATGTCTGAAAAGTCAAATAAAACATAAGAAATATAAGAAAATAAAGAATAGGGCCCCCGATGATTGAAAGGGCCATGAGGTGGTGAGATATTCAAAAGTGATCCATTGCAATGTCAAGAAGGGCTGACAGTACTGTTTAAAGGCAGCATTGCCACCTACATCAAAGATGTGATATAAATCATCCCTTTATACAGTACTATATGACAATACAATTTACATGTGTCAACAGAATCTCAACTCCTGATCTTACAATAGTGAGTTAAACATATGAATAATACACCTATAGGAGCTGGTGGATTGTGGGTGTATGATATATGTATATACATTGTTTAATGTATATGTATTGTATACTATAATCTTAGATTATGTATGTAAACTGTAAACTTGATTTTCGCGTTTCCATAATTCACAATATTGAGATCGGGTTTTCACGTTTGTAATATTCATTGCGATCACTCTGTAGCAAAAATGTTCTATAATAGTATTAATCTATATCTATAAACATATAGTATTATAGAACATGTTTGCTACAGTGCGAATGGAATATTATAAGTAAAACACGATTGGGCAAGATTATGAAATATGAATATTACAAAAGCGAAAACATGATCACAATATTGTGAAATATGGAAACTCGAAAAAAACGTGATCGCAATATTGTTAAATATGAATAATGCGATCACAAATACGCATTCTCACTATAATTTAAATATGATTTTCAGTTGCGATATTTCCAAGTTTGACAAATCTAGTCATATAAATATACATATGCATCATTTAAAGTGTTACTACACATAAAACTTTTTTTATTTTGGCAAACGCAGAGCCTATTTTGTGTAAACACGCTTTAAAGACAGCCCTGCCTACATCACATCTCAACTGGTTTTTGCTGAAGTTGCGATCCCCATAATATCCTGGGGAAGACACAACGCCGTTCAGACCACTTTTTTAGAATTTCGATGTTTTGAATATCGGGCCTAAGTCTCAGGGTGTATTTATTGGTTTTATTGATAAGTATAGATCTGGTCTTCTCTCACATTCTCATGGAGACATAGAGGCCTATTTATCATAGGTCTATCGGACCTGATCCGACAGTGCGGATCAGGTCCGCAGACATCGCTGAAAGCGGAGAGCAATACGCTCTCCGTATTCAGCATTGCGGTGCAACGCCGCCCCCTTCAGACTCGCGGCCAATGGGCCCGCCAGCAGGGAGGTGTCAATCAACCCGATCGTACTCGATCGGGTTGAATTCTGGCGATTACTGTCCGCCTGTTTAGAGCAGACGGACAGGGTTATGGAGCAGCGGTCTTTAGACCGCTGCTCCATAACTTGTGTTTCTGGTGAGTCTGAAGACTCGCCAGAAACACGGCCCTTCAAGCTCCATACGGAGCTTGATAAATGGGCCTCATAGTATTCTGTCAGCAAGACTTTATCTCTAGACATCTGTGGTAAGAGCACATGAACTAATAACCATTTGTAAAAATGAAATAGAGACAAAGCTGTGACCCTGCAAGATGCTTCATGAGATTCATGAGATTGTGCTTGTGAAATTTCATTTTGTCATAAACATAAAATCCATTAGAACCCGAGAACTAATCTAATTACCCACCAAAAAAACATCTATCTGCAGCTGGCACAGATCTTATATATATCCTATACATATGACTTGCTAAATTGTCTATCTCTGAAGCCGAGTTGAAAACGTGTAAAACTAGTAGAGATTCTGAGACAAAGCAAAGAGAAAAACATCAATAACAATATCTGCAAATAAATCACAGCAAAGTTCTCTACTGAGTCAGGAATCTGGTGAAAGGGGCATTAGTTACAGATTTTTACTGGACACTGGCAAGCCCAGACCTGCCACAATATTTATAGTGTACACATCTGTATATTCAGTTATAAAACAATAATACAGAAAATATATTTATTTGCTTGTAAATGACAAACATTAATCTAGAGTAGCTGGTGAGCAAATGAAGCACATTAATACATCTTCTGTATTATAATTATATATTTGAATGTACAGATGTGCACACTATAAATATTGTAGCAGGTCTTGGTCAGTGTTTAACCAGACAGTCCAATAAAATATATGAAAACAATGAACACTAAAGGGCAATTTTAGTCTAAAATATACATGCTTTAATTTGTTAGAGCATGTCATTTTAAGACTAGGGACCCTTTAATGATACATGTTTAACCCCTGAAGGTCCTGTTCGGGAACTGTAGAGCACTGTTGGTCCCAAGCAGAAACCTGGGCTGATCCAGTCAGCAGCACTAGTTACACAGCTGGGTTATGCGGCTAGCACTGCGATTGGCTCAGAGGCAGTTTCCACTCAGGACCAGCTGTGTTCTGCAGTTCCCAAGCAGTACTTGTGTTTAACTACCCAAAGATAGTTATGAATATTTTACATTCCAATGTTCTTCAGATAGAAGAAAATGTTCTGTTTATTTTTAAATATATATTTCTTATATATCTGATGTATTTTTTGTAAAATGTATATCTATGTTTATATATACTGTGTGTGTGTGTATATAATATATATAAAAATCCAAGATGTGAATCCTCCCTCCTGGGGTCAACCACCCGGTCCCTCTGTGTACATGCAGCAAGCTTCAACAAAGTCAGAGGCAAACCAGGTTTTCTTCAAAGCAATTAGTCAAATTTATTGATGTTTCGGGGAACAAAAACTCCCCTTCTTTAGAAGAAGGGGAGTTTTGTTCCCCGAAACGTCAATAAATTTGACTAATTGCTTTGAAGAAAACCTGGTTTGCCTCTGACTTTGTTGAAGCTTGCTATATATATATATATATATATATATATATATATATATATATAGACGCAGATATATTGGGATGTAAAATATTTACAGTACATACACAGTGAAATACATTATTAAATGTATATATATATATACACATTATACATATACATATATACACATAAACATATATATATATATACACACAGTGAATATATGAGTCTAACACTTTATTTTAATGTATATATGTTGTGTTGGGTGCAACCTTTTATTTAGCTCTAACCCTTTACACAAGAACTTTAGTTGCGCCGACCCTACGAGCACAAAACAGAATTTATGTTTACCTGATAAATTACTTTCTCCAACGGTGTGTCCGGTCCACGGCGTCATCCTTACTTGTGGGATATTCTCTTCCCCAACAGGAAATGGCAAAGAGCCCAGCAAAGCTGGTCACATGATCCCTCCTAGGCTCCGCCTTCCCCAGTCATTCGACCGACGTAAAGGAGGAATATTTGCATAGGAGAAATCATATGATACCGTGGTGACTGTAGTCAAAGAAAATAAATTATCAGACCTGATTAAAAAACCAGGGCGGGCCGTGGACCGGACACACCGTTGGAGAAAGTAATTTATCAGGTAAACATAAATTCTGTTTTCTCCAACATAGGTGTGTCCGGTCCACGGCGTCATCCTTACTTGTGGGAACCAATACCAAAGCTTTAGGACACGGATGAAGGGAGGGAGCAAATCAGGTCACCTAGATGGAAGGCACCACGGCTTGCAAAACCTTTCTCCCAAAAATAGCCTCAGAAGAAGCAAAAGTATCAAATTTGTAAAATTTAGTAAAAGTGTGCAGTGAAGACCAAGTCGCTGCCTTACATATCTGATCAACAGAAGCCTCGTTCTTGAAGGCCCATGTGGAAGCCACGGCCCTAGTGGAATGAGCTGTGATTCTTTCAGGAGGCTGCCGTCCGGCAGTCTCGTAAGTCAATCTGATGATGCTTTTAAGCCAAAAAGAGAGAGAGGTAGAAGTTGCTTTTTGACCTCTCCTTTTACCAGAATAAACAACAAACAAGGAAGATGTTTGTCTAAAATCCTTTGTAGCATCTAAATAGAATTTTAGAGCACGAACTACATCTAAATTGTGCAACAAACGTTCCTTCTTTGAAACTGGATTCGGACACAAAGAAGGCACGACTATCTCCTGGTTAATGTTTTTGTTAGAAACAACTTTCGGAAGAAAACCAGGTTTAGTACGTAAAACCACCTTATCTGCATGGAACACCAGATAAGGAGGAGAACACTGCAGAGCAGATAACTCTGAAACTCTTCTAGCAGAAGAAATTGCAACCAAAAACAAAACTTTCCAAGATAATAACTTAATATCAACGGAATGTAAGGGTTCAAACGGAACCCCCTGAAGAACTGAAAGAACTAAATTGAGACTCCAAGGAGGAGTCAAAGGTTTGTAAACAGGCTTGATTCTAACCAGAGCCTGAACAAAAGCTTGAACATCTGGCACAGCTGCCAGCTTTTTGTGAAGTAACACAGACAAAGCAGAAATCTGTCCCTTCAAAGAACTTGCAGATAATCCTTTCTCCAAACCTTCTTGAAGAAAGGATAGAATCTTAGGAATTTTTATCTTGTCCCAAGGGAATCCTTTAGATTCACACCAACAGATATATCTTTTCCATATTTTATGGTAGATTTTTCTAGTTACAGGCTTTCTGGCCTGAACAAGAGTATCAATGACAGAATCTGAGAACCCTCGCTTTGATAAAATCAAGCGTTCAATCTCCAAGCAGTCAGTTGGAGTGAGACCAGATTCGGATGTTCGAACGGACCTTGAACAAGAAGGTCCCGTCTCAAAGGTAGCTTCCATGGTGGAGCCGATGACATATTCACCAGGTCTGCATACCAAGTCCTGTGTGGCCACGCAGGAGCTATCAAGATCACCGATGCCCTCTCCTGATTGATCCTGGCTACCAGCCTGGGGATGAGAGGAAACGGTGGGAATACATACGCTAGTTTGAAGGTCCAAGGTGCTACTAGTGCATCTACTAGAGTCGCCTTGGGATCCCTGGATCTGGACCCGTAACAAGGAACCTTGAAGTTCTGACGAGAGGCCATCAGATCCATGTCTGGAATGCCCCACAACTGAGTAATTTGGGCAAAGATTTCCGGATGGAGTTCCCACTCCCCCGGATGAAATGACTGACGACTCAGAAAATCCGCTTCCCAATTTTCCACTCCTGGGATGTGGATTGCAGACAAGTGGCAGGAGTGAGTCTCCGCCCATTGAATGATTTTGGTCACTTCTTCCATCGCCAGGGAACTCCTTGTTCCCCCCTGATGGTTGATGTACGCAACAGTCGTCATGTTGTCCGATTGAAACCGTATGAATTTGGCCTTTGTTAGCTGAGGCCAAGCCTTGAGAGCATTGAATATCGCTCTTAGTTCCAGAATATTTATCGGGAGAAGAGATTCTTCCCGAGACCAAAGGCCCTGAGCTTTCAGGAGTCCCCAGACCGCGCCCCAGCCCACCAGACTGGCGTCGGTCGTGACAATGACCCACTCTGGTCTGCGGAAGCTCATCCCCTGTGACAGGTTGTCCAGGGACAGCCACCAACGGAGTGAATCTCTGGTCCTCTGATCTACTTGTATCGTCAGAGACAAGTCTGTATAATCCCCATTCCACTGACTGAGCATGCACAGTTGTAATGGTCTCAGATGAATTCGCGCAAAAGGAACTATGTCCATTGCCGCGACCATCAAACCTATTACTTCCATGCACTGCGCTATGGAAGGAAGAGGAACAGAATGAAGTACTTGACAAGAGTTTAGAAGTTTTGATTTTCTGGCCTCTGTCAGAAAAATCCTCATTTCTAAGGAGTCTATAATTGTTCCCAAGAAGGGAACTCTTGTTGACGGAGATAGAGAACTTTTTTCTACGTTCACTTTCCACCCGTGAGATCTGAGAAAGGCCAGGACGATGTCCGTGTGAGCCTTTGCTTGTGGAAGGGACGACGCTTGAATCAGAATGTCGTCCAAGTAAGGTACTACTGCAATGCCCCTTGGTCTTAGCACCGCTAGAAGGGACCCCAGTACCTTTGTGAAAATTCTTGGAGCAGTGGCTAATCCGAACGGAAGTGCCACAAACTGGTAATGCTTGTCCAGAAAGGCGAACCTTAGGAACCGATGATCTTCCTTGTGGATAGGAATATGCAGATACGCATCCTTTAAATCCACCGTGGTCATGAATTGACCTTCCTGGATGGAAGGAAGAATTGTTCGAATGGTTTCCATTTTGAACGATGGAACCTTGAGAAACTTGTTTAGGATCTTGAGATCTAAGATTGGTCTGAATGTTCCCTCTTTTTTGGGAACTATGAACAGATTGGAGTAGAACCCCATCCCTTGTTCTCCTAATGGAACAGGATGAATCACTCCCATTTTTAACAGGTCTTCTACACAATGTAAGAATGCCTGTTTTTTTATGTGGTCTGAAGACAATTGAGACCTGTGGAACCTCCCCCTTGGGGGAAGCCCCTTGAATTCCAGAAGATAACCTTGGGAGACTATTTCCAGCGCCCAAGGATCCAGAACATCTCTTGCCCAAGCCTGAGCGAAGAGAGAGAGTCTGCCCCCCACCAGATCCGGTCCCGGATCGGGGGCCAACATCTCATGCTGTCTTGGTAGCAGTGGCAGGTTTCTTGGCCTGCTTACCTTTGTTCCAGCCTTGCATTGGCCTCCAGGCTGGCTTGGCTTGAGAAGTATTACCCTCTTGCTTAGAGGATGTAGCACTTGGGGCTGGTCCGTTTCTGCGAAAGGGACGAAAATTTGGTTTATTTTTAGCCTTGAAAGACCTATCCTGAGGAAGGGCGTGGCCCTTACCCCCAGTGATATCAGAAATAATCTCTTTCAAGTCAGGGCCAAACAGCGTTTTCCCCTTGAAAGGAATGTTAAGCAATTTGTTCTTGGAAGACGCATCCGCTGACCAAGATTTTAGCCAAAGCGCTCTGCGCGCCACAATAGCAAACCCAGAATTTTTCGCCGCTAATCTAGCCAATTGCAAAGTGGCGTCTAAGGTGAAAGAGTTAGCCAATTTGAGAGCATGAATTCTGTCCAAAATCTCCTCATAAGAAGAATCTCTATTGAGCGCCTTTTCTAGTTCATCGAACCAGAAACACGCTGCTGTAGTGACAGGAACAATGCATGAAATTGGTTGTAGAAGGTAACCTTGCTGAACAAACATCTTTTTAAGCAAACCCTCTAATTTTTTATCCATAGGATCTTTGAAAGCACAACTATCTTCTATGGGTATAGTGGTGCGTTTGTTTAGAGTAGAAACCGCCCCCTCGACCTTGGGGACTGTCTGCCATAAGTCCTTTCTGGGGTCGACCATAGGAAACAATTTCTTAAATATAGGGGGAGGGACGAAAGGTATGCCGGGCCTTTCCCATTCTTTGTTTACAATATCCGCCACCCGCTTGGGTATAGGAAAAGCTTCGGGGGGCCCCGGGACCTCTAGGAACTTGTCCATCTTACATAATTTCTCTGGAATGACCAAATTCTCACAATCATCCAGAGTAGATAACACCTCCTTAAGCAGAGCGCGGAGATGTTCCAATTTAAATTTGAATGTAATCACATCAGGTTCAGCTTGTTGAGAAATTTTCCCTGAATCTGAAATTTCTCCCTCAGACAAAACCTCCCTGGCCCCCTCAGACTGGTGTAGGGGCACTTCAGAACCAATATCATCAGCGTCCTCATGCTCTTCCGTATTTTCTAAAACAGAGCAGTCGCGCTTTCGCTGATAAGTGGGCATTTTGGCTAAAATGTTTTTGATAGAATTATCCATTACAGCCGTTAATTGTTGCATAGTAAGGAGTATTGGCGCACTAGATGTACTAGGGGCCTCCTGTGTGGGCAAGACTGGCGTAGACGAAGGAGGGGATGATGCAGTACCCTGCTTACTCCCCTCACTTGAGGAATCATCTTGGGCATCATTTTCTCTAAATTTTGTGTCACATAAATCACATCTATTTAAATGAGAAGGAACCTTGGCTTCCCCACATACAGAACACAGTCTATCTGGTAGTTCAGACATGTTAAACAGGCATAAACTTGATAACAAAGTACAAAAAACGTTTTAAAATAAAACCGTTACTGTCACTTTAAATTTTAAACTGAACACACTTTATTACTGCAAATGTGAAAAAGTATGAAGGAATTGTTCAAAATTCACCAAAATTTCACCACAGTGTCTTAAAGCCTTAAAAGTATTGCACACCAAATTTGAAAGCTTTAACTCTTAAAATAACGGAACCGGAGCCGTGTTTATGTTTAACCCCTATACAGTCCCTGGTATCTGCTTTTCTGAGACCCAACCAAGCCCAAAGGGGAATACGATACCAAATGACGCCTTCAGAAAGCCTTTTCTATGTATCTGAGCTCCTCACACATGCAACTGCATGTCATGCTTCTCAAAAACAACTGCGCAATAGAGGCGCGAAAATGAGGCTCTGCCTATGATTAGGGAAAGCCCCTAGAGAACAAGGTGTCCAATACAGTGCCTGCCGGTTATTTTACATAATTCCCAAGAATAAAATAATTCCTCAAAGCTATGAAGTATTAAAAATGCTTATATATCAATCGTTTTAGCCCAGAAAATGTCTACCAGTCTTAAAAGCCCTTGTGAAGCCCTTTATTCTTATGTAATAAAAATGGCTTACCGGATCCCATAGGGAAAATGACAGCTTCCAGCATTACATAGTCTTGTTAGAAATGTGTCATACCTCAAGCAGCAAAAGTCTGCTCACTGTTTCCCCCAACTGAAGTTAATTCCTCTCAACAGTCCTGTGTGGAAACAGCCATCGATTTTAGTAACGGTTGCTAAAATCATTTTCCTCTTACAAACAGAAATCTTCATCACTTTTCTGTTTCAGAGTAAATAGTACATACCAGCACTATTTTAAAATAACAAACTCTTGATTGAAGAATAAAAACTACAGTTAAACACCAAAAAACTCTAAGCCATCTCCGTGGAGATGTTGCCTGTACAACGGCAAAGAGAATGACTGGGGAAGGCGGAGCCTAGGAGGGATCATGTGACCAGCTTTGCTGGGCTCTTTGCCATTTCCTGTTGGGGAAGAGAATATCCCACAAGTAAGGATGACGCCGTGGACCGGACACACCTATGTTGGAGAAACTAAATTTTACTTTCAACTTGTAATATGATCGCAAGTTAGGGCGGGCGTGATATTTTAAAATCACTGACGCTAACTTATCGCACCACTTGTTGTGCATTACTTAGAAGCGACACTACACATTTCCCTGCATGGTAGCAAGGAACACATTGAGTGAGGTTGTATTGCTCATGCACTTTGTGCATGCGTCTGTGATTTCTTTATTCACAAGTTCCCCTGGTCACTATATATCTTGTGCGGTGCCTACATATAGCTGAGTGTTCTACAGGAAATCCTCAAACTCTTGCACAGTGAAACCATGTCACATAGTAGGGCAACCTGAAAACTACATAACATAGGAAGAGCCTCCAAAGGCATAAGAATAACTTCACCATCCTCTATAGGGGAAATAAAAATTATACAACTAATAGTTTCTGCAACAAAGCAAGAATCAAAACATCTCAACTCCAAAAATAACCGCAACTAAATCTTAGCAAAGATAAATATACACAACAGGGCTGAGTAGTGCGAATGGGGCTGGCGAACGAGCCAGAACAGACTGGAGGAACTTATGCAAGCGCTGTGTACATGCATGGAAAGTGGTGTGTATATACTACTCATATGTCACATTTGTGTAGAACAACATGTTTAAAAAAATGGTGCAAATGGGCATTCATCAGAAACTGAAGCTTATGTTAAAACAATATGTAAATCCAATGTGCTAATGTGTTGTATGAAGAACATACATAGTGATCTGAAGAAACTGCTGGAGCTGGTGTACAGTTAAGGCATCTCCACATGGGTATGTCTAAGCAAAACAGCACCAATGAATGGCTAAATCCCCCAACATACTCCTCCAAGGTAGAGCTAAAACCAGAGGAGCTAGATATGTTGGGGACCCCCACAGAGCAATACCTTAATACATTTATCCCTGTGGGCTCCTTAGGAAATGCTCTCACAAGCCCACGAGCCTGCGTCACAAGAACATCACAAGCTGCCCTGATCTGTACCGCAGGGCTGCTGGGCACATGCAGTAGTAATGAGCATGTAACACTGAGATGAGTCAACTCTTTCTTCACCTGTACAAAATCTCTTCTAGTTCAGGTCTAGCCGAGCTGAGGTCAAATAGGTGAAACAGAAGCCAACAGGAGGTCTGTGAAAGCATTCTATGTTAAAGAGGCATAAAAGTAATTTCTAAGACTATGTATATTAAAGCATCCTATATTATAAAAGGCCAGGTATGTTTGTCCGATGCAGTCATGCACAGTAGAGACTGCAGCGCGAGGTGCCGATGAAGGGTTAGGAGGGAGGCGGGTGGGTGGCCCATCACTGGAAGCGGACGGGGGGGGGGGGGCAGGAGCGTGTGGCACCCCTGCACTACAGAAAAAAAATGTTAAAGGGACACTCAGGTTAAATTAAATTTTCATGATTCAGATACAGCATGCAATTTTAAACAACTTTCCAATTTACTTCCATTAAAAATAATGTGCAGTCTATTATATTTACAATTTTTGAGTCACCAGATCCTACTGAGCATGTGCAAGAATTCAGAGACTATACGTATATGCATTTGTGATTGGCTGATTGCTATCACATGGTACAAGGGGAGTGGAAATATACATAACTTTGAAATTTGTTATAAAAAAATCTACTACTCATTTGAAGTTCAGACTAGGTGCTATTGCATTGTCCTGTTATCTTGCATTTGTTGATTATGCAAATCTAATGTGTTGACTGGTCCTTTAAGAGCTGCAGGGAAGGGGAAGGAAGGAGGGAGAGGGGATCCAAGTGGATGGGGATTTTGGCCTGTGTACACGGGCTTTAGGACTAGTAGTATATATATTGCAGTTAAGTACCCAATGACAAAAGGTCTGCATATATGATGTTTTATAGCCATTTAAAGCTGTCATTTTGCTAGCACATTTTGCATTGATTTGGCAGTCCAGTGACACACTCTTGATAATATTGAGAATGTTTATCCTATGTCTGTTAATGTGGCCAGTTACTGATACATCCTACACTGATCAAGCAATCACTATATAGAATGTTGCAGGGTTACATTAGTTAAGTCATTAGATACGCTAGAGGCTTATGTAGATGTATCCAACATCTTGACTTTGTGATTTTATACACAGAATAATAAATTGAATTATTGACACCTCTGTAGAATTCCTTTGCTCATGTGGGAACTAATTAAAACTACAGCACTAAGATTGCAGCTGCACTTGGTTGGACCTTAAAGCACAACAAGTCTATCCATATTCTCTGTTTAATTACTTAGTAGGATTAGAGGTGGTGATTATTTGCCTTATCACCTCTATTGAAAGTCTATTCGATCCTACAACTACCTTTCTATAAAGATGTGACCTGAAATGACTTCCTAGCCTTGTACCCTTCAACTTGTTCTGACCTTGCTGGGTTTTTTTTGTGTGCAAAAAGCTTTAACCCTTAGCATTATTAACCCTTTGGATCTGCTTGAAGGTTTCTGTCTTATAAGCTCTGTACCCAAAAGCTGTACTTATTGAGGCCAGGAAATCTTGTCTTTTAATGAGCATGTGCCAATATGGAGCCCTTCTATGAACAGTGTCTAGTTTATTTATATCCTGGAGATTTGGTTTCCATAACTGTACACAACACACAAGATGAAGCCTAACTAGAGATCTATAAAGTCACATAAGTCCCTTTTCTGCTGCTAATATTGCTTCCTATACAACCAGTGTCCTATGCTATGTTGTGCGCCCTCTCAAGTTTTTGATCCTACTGGATTTACCTGCTGTGCTGTTTAATTCTTTACCACATTTTAAATGCTTTAAATTAATAATTCTCAAGTCTGTTACATTTCTGCTATTGTTACTAAAGTGCCATTGAGTCTATAATTAACCTTTAGGTTTTTGTGTGCTAAACCTTACTGTGTCTGCAAGTTAGCAGCTGTCACAGTGATGTCACCAAGAAATGTGATAACTAAAAGGGTCAAATTCCCAGTGACTTGCTTTCCATTAAAATTAATGAGGTTGTATGTAAAGGTATGGTATGGCAGAACAGATTGTGAATTAATGTGAAGGTACTGGACACTACAAAAATCTCTTTGAAGCGAACACACATCAATTTGTTCACCCTTTACTCACTTATAGGGGTAGATTTATCATACTCTGGGCGGACATGATTCGCTGTAGTGAATCATGTCCGATCTGCATCGCTAAATGCCAACAGCATACGCTGTTGGCATTTAACATTGCACAAGCAGTTCTGGTGAACTGCTTGTGCAATGCCGCCCCCTGCAGATTCGCGGCCGCTAGCAGGGGGTGTCAATCAACACGATCATATGAGATTGGGCGGATTGAGGTCTGCAGCCTCAGAGGCGGTGGACGAGTTAAGGAGCAGCGGTCTTATGACCGCTGCTTCTTATCTCCTGAAGACTTGCGTGTAATTAGCAGCATTCGGCCCTTAATAAATCGGCCCCATAGTGTCATATTCATACATATTTGGTCCAGTAGCATATTTAGAATATTTTCTTCCCTAGGCACAACTCTGATTTGTAATAAAAGTAATAACTTAATTTCATAGAACATTCTTTCAAATATGCTGCCTGATTAAATTGTGGCCAAGGTCAGAATTACTTCCATTTCAACGAATGATTCAAAAGTTATGGAGCCTTTACCCAAGGATTATCACTGACATTAGTGGGATTTCATGCCTGACTAATGGCTGAAACTACTGTGACATGAAGAGTAACCAGTCTTGTAGAATTGCCAAAATTCTAACCAATGACCGTGTATTTGTGCTAAGTGATGAGCACAATACTATGTATCCATCTTGTACCATGACCTTTATGCCATGTGTAAGATAATATCTATCTATCTATCTATCTATCTATCTATCTATCTATCATCTCTACCACATCTAATATGCAGCCCTCTGATTTGGCTATAAGATCTCTTTATCTATATGTTTATTGTTCACTCATTTTTTTATAAAAGCAAACAGTCCTCTAGGTGTATTCATAATGGTCTGAATGTAGTAAATACAGAGGTTTCACAGATATAACACACATATCTGATACCAGCTTTTCCATCGGTATCCACAAAAAGACAGCTCACCCGTTTAATACCTGAAAAGGCGCATGAAAATTAAAATGAAACTTTTGTGATGGAGACAAATATTTTGCAGTCTACTACAATTATCAAATGTTCTTTGTTCTGTTGGTATCAGTGTTAAAAAGGATACCTAGGTAGGCTCAGAAGCAACAGTGCACTACTGGGAGCTAGCTGCTTATTTGTTACTACAGACATGCCTCTTGTCATTGGCTCACCAGGTGTGTTCAGCTAGCTCCCAGTAGTGCATTGTGTATTTGTACAACATATATTTATACATTTGTATGTTCCTTTTAATGCACAGAATGTGATGGGGTAGGTGTATAAGAGTCTGTGCACATGCTGCTGTTAGAGCTGTACAAGGGTCTGTGCACAAGCTGCTGTTAGAGCTGTATTAGGGTCTGTGCACATGCTGCTTTTAGAGTTGTATTAGAGTCTGTGCACATGCTGCTGTTAGAGCTGTATAAGGGTCTGTGCACAAGCTGCTGTTAGAGCTGTATAAGGGTCTGTGCACATGCTGCTGTTAGAGCTGTATTAGAGTCTGTGCACATGCTGCTGTTAGAGCTGTACAAGGGTCTGCACACAAGCTGCTGTTAGAGCTGTATATGGGTCTGTGCACATGCTGCTGTTAGAGCTGTATTAGAGTCTGTGCACATGCTGCTGTTAGAGCTGTATAAGGATCTGTGCACAAGCTGCTGAAAGCTGCACAGTGCTCATTTTGTAGCAATAAAAGGGACTATGATCCTTTAAAGGGACATTCTACACTAGAATTTTATTGTTTTAAAAGATAGATAATCCCTTTATTACCCATTTCCCAGTTTTGCATAACCAACGCAGTTATAATAATATACTTTTAACCTCTGTGATTATCTTGTATCTAAGCCTCTGCAAACTGCCCTTTTTCAGTTCTTTTGACAGACTTGCAGTCTAGCCAATCAGTGCCTGCTCCCAGATTACTTCACGTGCACAAGCACAGTGTTATCTATATGAAATACGTGAACTAACACCCTCTAGTGGTGAAAAACTGTTAAAATGCAATCTGAAAGAAGTGGGCTTCAAGGTCTAAGAAATTAGCATATGAACCTCCTAGGTTAAGCTTTCAACTAAGAATACCAAGAGAACAAAGCAAAATTGGTGATAAAAGTAAATTGGAAAATTGTTTAAAATTACATGCTCTATCTGAATCATGAAAGTTTATTTTGGCCTAGACTGTCCCTTTAAGATCCAGCTAAACATCTACATTAAATAAAACACATACTAGAAGATACTGTAACTCTTCAATGTCTCCAAAGAAGTAGAAATGCAACAAAATAAAAAAACACAAGAGGTGTTATTTTATTTACATTAGAGTCTATAAATACTACAAATGTAATAAGCACTAAAATTGCTTGTTGTCAAATGCCCATTGTTCAGGCTGTCTGAACCACTTGCTATGAGATACTGCTTTATGGTTAAATAAAATATATGTAACAAGTAATTCCATTTGCATCTATATGATTTACCCAGGTGCATATCTGGTAGTCAGGTGTAAATGCAGGACTGTTAGGACCTAATATATACACACTATGGGCTAGATTTATTAATAGTCAAGTGGACATGATTCCCTGTAGCGATCATGTCTGCCCCACCTCGCTATATGCCGACAGCATACACTGTCGGCATTTAACATTGCAAAAGCATTTATAGTGAAATGCTTGTGCAATGCCGCCCCTTGCTCACTGGTGGCCAATCGGACGCTAGCAGGGGCTGTCAATCATCCTGATCGGATAGGGTAGATTTCCACCTAAAAGGTGGAGGACACATTAGGGAACAGCAGTCTTACGACCACTGCTTCTTAACTTCTGTTTCAGGGATGGGGCTCCGAACCAGTATTGGCTGCTTAGTAAATGGAGGCCAGTATATCTATCTATCTATCTATCTATCTATCTCTATGTTTGTATCTGTCTATCTTATCCTCTGAACCTATAGTAAAAAGCTTGTATGTGTGATTGCCCTGCATACTTAATAGTAAATATGTTTTGCACAAGTAGACGGCAGAGATACGGCTACAAGTAAAGCGTAGATCATGACACAATCACAAGTAGACTGCAGAGCTATGGCTACAAGTAAAGCGTAGATCATGACACAATCACAAGTAGACTGCAGAGCTATAGCTACAAGTAAAGCGTAGATCATGACACAATCACAAGTAGACTGCAGAGCTATAGCTACAAGTAAAGCGTAGATCATGACACAATCACAAGTAGACTGCAGAGATACGGCTACAAGTAAAGCGTAGATCATGACACAATCACAAGTAGACTGCAGAGATACGGCTACAAGTAAAGCGTAGATCATGACACAATCACAAGTAGACTGCAGAGATACGGCTACAAGTAAAGCGTAGATCATGACACAATCACAAGTAGACTGCAGAGATACGGCTACAAGTAAAGCGTAGATCATGACACAATCACAAGTAGACTGCAGAGCTATGGCTACAAGTAAAGCGTAGATCATGACACAATCACAAGTAGACTGCAGAGCTATAGCTACAAGTAAAGCGTAGATCATGACACAATCACAAGTAAACTGCAGAGATACGGCTACAAGTAAAGCGTAGATCATGACACAATCACAAGTAGACTGCAGAGCTATGGCTACAAGTAAAGCGTAGATCATGACACAATCACAAGTAAACTGCAGAGATACGGCTACAAGTAAAGCGTAGATCATGACACAATCACAAGTAGACTGCAGAGATACGGCTACAAGTAAAGCGTAGATCATGACACAGTCACAAGTAGACTGCAGAGATACGGCTACAAGTAAAGCGTAGATCATGACACACTCACAAGTAGACTGCAGAGATACGGCTACAAGTAAAGCGTAGATCATGACACAATCACAAGTAAACTGCAGAGATACGGCTACAAGTAAAGTGTAGATCATGACACAATCACAAGTAGACTGCAGAGATACGGCTACAAGTAAAGCGTAGATCATGACACAGTCACAAGTAGACTGCAGAGATACGGCTACAAGTAAAGCGTAGATCATGACACAATCACAAGTAGACTGCAGAGATACGGCTACAAGTAAAGCGAAGATCATGACACAATCACAAGTAGACTGCAGAGATACGGCTACAAGTAAAGCGTAGATCATGACACAATCACAAGTAGACTGCAGAGATACGGCTACAAGTAAAGCGTAGATCATGACACAATCACAATTAGACTGCAGAGATACGGCTACAAGTAAAGCATAGATCATGACACAATCACAAGTAGACTGCAGAGATACGGCTACAAGTAAAGCGTAGATCATGACACAATCACAAGTAAACTGCAGAGATACGGGTACATGTAAAGCGTAGATCATGACACAATCACAAGTAGACTGCAGAGATATGGCTACAAGTAAAGCGTAGATCATGACACAGTCACAAGTAGACTGCAGAGATATGGCTACAAGTAAAGCGTAGATCATGACACAGTCACAAGTAGACTGCAGAGATACGGCTACAAGTAAAGCGTAGATCATGACACAATCACAAGTAGACGGCAGAGATACGGCTATAAGTAAAGCGTAGATCATGACACAATCACAAGTAGACTGCAGAGATACGGCTACAAGTAAAGCGTAGATCATGACACAATTACAAGTAGACTGCAGAGATATGGCTACAAGTAAAGCATAGATCATGACACAGCCACAAGTAGACTGCAGAGATACGGCTACAAGTAAAGCGTAGATCATGACACAATCACAAGTAGACTGCAGAGATACGGCTACAAGTAAAGCATAGATCATGACACAATCACAAGTAGACTGCAGAGATACGGCTACAAGTAAAGCATAGATCATGACACAATCACAATTAGACTGCAGAGATACGGCTACAAGTAAAGCGTAGATCATGACACAATCACAAGTAAACTGCAGAGATACGGGTACATGTAAAGCGTAGATCATCACACAATCACAAGTAGACTGCAGAGATACGGCTACAAGTAAAGCGTAGATCATGACACAGTCACAAGTAGACTGCAGAGATATGGCTACAAGTAAAGCGTAGATCATGACACAGTCACAAGTAGACTGCAGAGATACGGCTACAAGTAAAGCGTAGATCATGACACAATCACAAGTAGACGGCAGAGATACGGCTATAAGTAAAGCGTAGATCATGGCACAGTCACAAGTAGACTGCAGAGATATGGCTACAAGTAAAGCATAGATCATGACACAATCACAAGTAGACTGCAGAGATACGGCTACAAGTAAAGCATAGATCATGACACAGTCACAAGTAGACTGCAGAGATACGGCTACAAGTAAAGCGTAGATCATGACACAGTCACAAGTAGACTGCAGAGATACGGCTATAAGTAAAGCGTAGATCATGACACAGTCACAAGTAGACTGCAGAGATATGGCTACAAGTAAAGCATAGATCATGACACAATCACAAGTAGACTGCAGAGATACAGCTATAAGTAAAGCGTAGATCATGACACAGTCACAAGTAGACTGCAGAGATACGGCTACAAGTAAAGCGTAGATCATGACACAATTACAAGTAGACTGCAGAGATATGGCTACAAGTAAAGCGTAGATCATGACACAGCCACAAGTAGACTGCAGAGATACGGCTACAAGTAAAGCGTAGACCATGACACAATCACAAGTAGACGGCAGAGATACGGCTATAAGTAAAGCGTAGATCATGACACAGTGACAAGTAGACTGCAGAGATACGGGTACAAGTAAAGTGTTGATCATGACACAATCACAAGTAGACTGCAGAGATACGGCTACAAGTAAAGCGTAGATCGTGACACAATCACAAGTAGACTGCAGAGATACGGCTACATGTAAAGCGTAGATCATGACACAGTCACAAGTAGACTACAGAGATATGGCTACAAGTAAAGCGTAGATCATGACACAGTCACAAGTAGACTGCAGAGATATGGCTACAAGTAAAGCGTAGATCATGACACAGTCACAAGTAGACTGCAGAGCTATAGCTACAAGTAAAGCGTAGATCATGACACAGTCACAAGTAGACTGCAGAGATATGGCTATAAGTAAAGCGTAGATCATGACACAATCACAAGTAGACTGCAGAGATACGGCTACAAGTAAAGCGTAGATCATGACACAGTCACAAGTAGACTACAGAGATATGGCTACAAGTAAAGCGTAGATCATGACACAGTCACAAGTAGACTGCAGAGATATGGCTACAAGTAAAGCGTAGATCATGACACAATCACAAGTAGACTGCAGAGATACGGCTACAAGTAAAGCGTAGATCATGACACAGTCACAAGTAGACGGCAGAGATACGGGTACAAGTAAAGCGTAGATCATGACACAATCACAATTAGACTGCAGAGCTATGGCTACAAGTAAAGCGTAGATCATGACACAGTCACAAGTAAACTGCAGAGATATGGCTACAAGTAAAGCGTAGATCATGACACAGTCACAAGTAGACTGCAGAGCTATGGCTACAAGTAAAGCGTAGATCATGACACAGTCACAAGTAGACTGCAGAGATATGGCTATAAGTAAAGCGTAGATCATGACACAGTCACAAGTAGACGGCAGAGATATGGCTACAAGTAAAGCATAGATCATGACACAGTCACAAGTAGACGGCAGAGATATGGCTACAAGTGAAGTGCAGATCATGATACAGTCACAGGTAGACTGCAGAGATACGGCTACAAGTAAAGCGTAGATCATGACACAATCACAAGTAGATGACAACTCATCCTTTTTAATTTGGAAAGAAATTTCAGAAGAAATATTTACATTTTCCTTTATTATTTTTTTAGGATCCAGGACCTGCATGAATTAACCTCTTGCTGGCAGGCTGACCTGCAGATAATTTTATATACATTGCTGAGTATTGTGCCATGGAACCCCTCTGCAAATGAAAGGGTTAAAGAAAAGAGATGCTGGAGCCATGTTGCCTTATCCTTCTTCTGCTATCAGCACCTCACCTATCTAATCCCTACCAGATTATTAATACAGCACACTGAATTAAAGGGACATGACATCTGAACATTCTATTTAATGATACAGATAGAACATACCATTTTAAATAACTGTTCAATCTACGTCTGTTATCTAATTTGCTTTGTTCTATTTCTATCCTTTGTTGAAGGAGCAGCAGTGCACTACTGGGAGCTAGCTGATAATTGGTGGCTGCACATATATGTCTGTTTGGCACAGACTGGCACATACATCCATTTGCTAGGTAGAGGGAAATTACCAGAGGGACATTAATAAATTACACCTATTTCCTAGAGGGCCAGTGAGATTGATTATTATTATTTTTTGTTGGGGGGGGGGGGGTGTCAAATTTGCTGTACCCTTAGAAAACTTATATCAGGGGCAAATTACCAGGTCGGGGTCTGTGAGCCAATGACAAGAGGCATATATGTGCAGCCACAAATGAGAAGCTAGCTCCCAGTAATTTATTGCTGCTCCTACTTAGATATATGTTTAAACAAAGGATACTAAGAGAATAATTTAAATTAGATAATAGAAATAATTTGGAAAGTTGTTTAATATTTCTGCTCTATTTGAATCCTGACAATTTAATTTTCACTTTACATTCCCTTTAATGAGGGTTCCAAAATGGTGACATTCCTAGGGCCACTCATACACCAGCCTACACAGTGATATTCTCTGTGTAGTGTCACACAATCCTCCACCCGCAGCCCTGATCTTTACTTTTTAAAATGTACTTTTTATGCTTTATAAATAAAATCTCTTACAAAACCAGATTTGCATTACAGATATCTTTATAAGTGTGAAAGATGTTTCTGAAATTATTGAAGAATAAAGAAAAACTGCTTTCTGTAATGATCATTTACTAACATCTATACACTAGGCAAGAGAATCTATACACTAGGGAAGAGAATCTATACACTAGGCAAGAGAATCTATACACACTAGGCAAGAGAATCTATACACTAGGCAAGAAAATCTATACACTAGGGAAGAGAAAATCTATACACTAGGGAAGAGAAAATATACACTAGAAATGTGCGATTCGCTTCGGATCGATTCGGAAATTTGTCCGAATTCGTAAAATTCGGGATTCGGATTGATTCGAATTTCCGAATTAAAATAGTGCCGAATAAATTTGAATTAGTTTGGATTTATTCGGTAGATTCGGATGGCCCTGGATTACACTAGTATTGTACAGTATATTAGGTTATATCACTATGCTATGGGTTACACCTAATATACAGTACATAATACTAGTCTAATACACAGCACATCCCACCTAACACTTACCGAATTTCCGAACCGAGCCGAATCCAGCCGAATTTATTCGAATCCAATATCTTTATAAGTGTGAAAGATGTTTCTGAAATTATTGAAGAATAAAGAAAAACTGCTTTCTGTAATGATCATTTACTAACATCTATACACTAGGCAAGAGAATCTATACACTAGGCAAGAGAATCTATACACTAGGGAAGAGAAAATCTATACACTAGGGAAGAGAAAATATACACTAGAAATGTGCGATTCGTTTCGGATCGATTCGGAAATTCGCCCGAATTCGTAAAATTCGGGATTCGGATCGATTCGAATTTCCGAATTAAAATAGTGCAGAATCTACCGAATAAATCCGAATTGGTTCGGATTTATTCGGTAGATTCGGATGGCCCTGGATTACACTAGCATTGTACAGTATATTAGGTTATATCACTATGCTATGGGTTACACCTAATATACAGTACATAATACTAGTCTAATACACAGCACATCCCACCTAACACTTACCGAATTTCCGAACCGAGCCGAATCCAGCCGAATTTATTCGAATCCGAATGAATCCAAAACGAATTGATTCAAATTTTTCCGAATTCGAATCGATCCGAAACGAAATTCGAAAAAATCCGAATCGAACCGAACTGAATTTTTTCGACATGCACATGTCTAATATACACTAGGCAGGAAAATGTATACACTAGGGAAGAGAATATATACACTAAGCAAGATAATCTATACACTAGGCAAGAGAATCTATACACTAGGCAAGAGAATCTATACACTAGGCAAGAGAATCTATACACTAGGCAAGAGAAAATATACACTAGGGAAGATAATCTATACACTAGGCAAGAAAATGTATACACTAGTGGGCCTATTTATGAAAGGCCTGTCGGACATGATCCGACATTGCGGATCATGTCCGACAGACCTCGCTGAATGCGGAGAGCAATACGCTCTCCTTATTTAGCATTGTTTGTGAACTGCTGGTGCAACGCCGCCCCCGCCACTAGCAGGGGGGTGTAAATCAACCCGATCATATTCAATTGGGTTGAATTGCGGCAATGTCTGTCCGCCTCCTCAGAGCAGGCGGACAGGTTATGGAGCAGCGGAAGAGAATCTATACACTAAGCAAGATAATCTATACACTAGGGAAGAGAATCTATACACTGGGCAAGATAATCTATACACTAGGCAAAATAATCTATACACTAGGCAAGATAATCTGTACACTAGGCAAGATAATCTGTACACTAGGCAAGAGAATCTATACACTAGGCAAGAGAAAATCTATACACTAGGCAAGATAATCTATACACTAGGCAAGATAATCTGTACACTAGGCAAGATAATCTGTACACTAGGCAAGAGAATCTATACACTAGGCAAGATAATCTGTACACTAGGCAAGATAATCTGTACACTAGGCAAGAGAAAATCTATACACTAGGCAAGAGAAAATATATACACAAGGCAAGAGAATATATACACTAGGCAAGAGAAAATCTATTCACTAGGCAAGAGAATCTATTCACTAGGCAAGAACATCTATACACTAGGCAAGAGAATATATACACTAGGCAAGAGAAAATCTATACACTAGGAAAAAGAATATATACACTAAGCAAGAGAATATATACATTAGGCAAGAGAATATATACACTAAGCAAGAGAAAATCCATACTCTAGGCAAGGAAATCTATACACTAGGCAAGAGAAAATCTATACACCAGGTAAGATAATCTATACACTAGACAAGAGAAAATGTATACACTAGGCAAGAGAAAATCTATACACTAGGCAAGAGAAAATCTATACACTAGGCAAGAAGAGCTATACGCTAGGCAAGATAAAATTTGTACACTAAAGAAGAGCTATACACTAGGCAAGAGAATATATACACTAGGTAAGATAATCTATACACTAGGCAAGAGAAAATATATACACTAGGCAAGGGAAAATCTATACATTAGGCACAAACATCTATGCATCAGTCAAAATAATCTATACACTAGGCTAGAGAAAATCTATACACTAGGCAAAAGAAAATCTATACCCTAAAGAAGAGCTATACAATAGGCAAGAAAAAATATATACACTAGCAAGGGAAAATTTATACATTAGGCACAAACATCTATGCACCAGGCAAGATAATCTATACACTAGGCAAGAGAAAATCTATACACTAGGCAAGAAATGCTATACGCTAGGCAAGATAAAATCTATACACTAAAGAAGAGCTATACACTAGACAAGAGAATATATACACTAGGTAAGATAATCTATACACTAGGCAAGAGAAAATATATACACTAGGCAAGGGAAAATCTATACATTAGGCACAAACATCTATGCATCAGTCAAAATAATCTATACACTAGGCTAGAGAAAATCTATACACTAGGCAAAAGAAAATCTATACTCTAAAGAAGAGCTATACACTAGGCAAGAAAAAATATATACACTAGCAAGGGAAAATCTATACATTAGGCACAAACATCTATGCACCAGGCAAGATAATCTATACACTAGCTAGAGAAAAGCTATAAACTAGGCAAGAATAGCTATATACTAGGCAAAAGAAAATCTATACCCTAAAGAAGAGCTATACACTAGGCAAGAGAAAATATATACACTAGGCAAGAGAAATTCTATACACTGGGCAAGAAGAGCTATACATGGAGCAAATAGAATAGTCGAGGCTTGCTCCTGTTTGATGCGGGCCACTACCCGAGGTAGAAGTGGCAGCTGGGGAAAAATGTAAACTAGGTTGTACCCCAGAGGCACTGCTAAGGCATCTATAAGCTCTGCCTGGGGATCCCTGGACCGCGACCCGTATCTGGGTAGCTTGTTATTGAGTCTGGACACCAGGAGAGCTATCTCCAGCGTCCGCCATTTGTTGCAAATCTCCGCAAACCTCGAGATGGAGAGACCATTCCCCTGGATGAAACAATTGTCTGCTGATAAAGTCCGCTTCCCAGTTGTCCACACCCGGGATGTGGATCGCTGACAGCAAGCAGTTGTGGGCCTCCACCTAATCCAGAATCCAAGATACTTCATGTCTAGGGAGCTTCTCGTTCCCCCCTGATGGTTGATGTAAGCCACCGAGGTAATGTTGTCCGATTGGAATCTGATAAACTGTCATGATCCGGTGTACATGCGCTCAGGAAACAGACCCTCAGGGCAGTGGTAGGGATTTGAAGACACCGACCCCTGACCCGGGGAAGAGTATCCTGGACATGGATGGATGATATTCTGTGATTCATAGTTGCTAGAAGTTATTGAAGAATTAATGGAGGGTGCAATATTTGTTTACAATATATTCTGGCTTCACTGTGAGTTATAATTAGTTAACAGGAGTAGCTGCAGGATTCAATGAGAGAAATATATAGCAATGTTCAGGCTCCAAAGTAAACAGGTAGAAGTTTGATACTTAGATGCAAACTAAGGTTTGTTGTAGGTTCACAGTACATAATGTTTTATAAGGTTGTATGTCAGGGTTAAACACAGCAGCACAAGTGATAAACAGGTTGCAAGTCTTAGGCATTAATTACTGTTTTGTGCATATAAATGCAAACCAAGGTTTGTTGCAGGTTCACAGTTCATTATATTATGTAAAGCTGTATATCAGTATAATCAGAGCAGCACAAGTGATAGACAAGTTACAAGTCTCAGGCATTAATTACTGTTTGATCAAACTAGGTTTGTTGCAGGTTATTTCAGCAATGACAACTAGAAGCACAGAAATAGTTATAAAGTTCTGAGTAAGATGATGTTATTGTAATTAGAGTGATGGTAAGCAAAAGCATAGTTGATTTATAATAAAGTTCAGAGATTGTTAAGTAGCTGTGTCCAGGAAACAGAATGGAGATATTTTTGATACTTGCGGTGTGATGATATTTAGCATAGGTAATAGAAAATGCTGTATCTTGGAATAGTTGGTAAGTTCAAGCAGAAAACTGACACAAGCCTCTGTTGTTCAGGATCACACTTCAATGTTAATGCAAAGCACATTAGACCTGAGAAGGCTTAAAAAGAGGCTGAGGTAATCAGGTGCATGAATGATTAATCAGGCAGGCAAGCAAGCTGAATGTGAATACTGCCCAAATGCAGCAGTCAGAGAAGGAAGCCTTAAAGGGATAGTGACATTAGGCTGAGATATGTTACAGATCGCCCTCCTTAAAGGCGACCTCTGGGCGCCCAACACAATCCAAAAGGAGAGAGAACAAAAATGATATGGAGAACCGGTAGTAGGTGTATGGAGGTAGTGAGTCCAATCAGAAATCAAGAAAGGAGGGTTGGAGATCTCTTGAAAAAGTTGAATGACGAAGTAAAGGCCATGTAATTCAGGTATCAAAAGATCTTGAAAATGATGAGAGCAAAACTTGAAGTCAACTTTTTTGTAGTCATCGTGAGAATGCATGAACGTAACATACAATGAGGTTCCTACCACAGAATCATCCTGAGGGTAGATAGGCGGATGTTCTTCATGATAGATGACCATGTACATAGCCAATGAAAAGGCAGCCAGTCCTAGAGATATGAATAGGCTTTCCTCAGCTTCAGAAATAGAGATGCAGTATTCTGGATTGATAACCAGATTAACCACCTTTGGGTCAGAGATTTGAGTATCCTCAGAATTAACCTCTTGGCTGAGGATTAGATATACTCCAAAAGAAAAAGCTATAGCCACTTCTAACGCAATAGCAGGGCTTTCTTCAAAGTAGGAGATAGGAGTGTAGAGTGCAAGATTTGTCCAGTTCTTGCCATCTTCTAATTCAATATGAAATGTCCCCTTCTGGATTCAGAATCAAATGTGTCCTCACTAAGAACAGGTATATGAATGCCCACACCAGGGCCAGGTTCAGGAATACCCACATCTGGGCAAGGTTCAGGAATATCCTCAATAGGATCAAGTGTAGGAATGCCCATGCCAGGGCAAGGTTCAGAAGTACCCACATCTGGGCAAGGTTCAGGAATATCCTCAGTAGGATCGGGTGAAGGAATGCCCATGCCAGGGCAAGGTTCAACTATAGAGAAAGGAAAAGAACCCACTTTAGAGCCAGGAACCATACTCTCTTCTGAGCAGAGGGCAAGGCTTTCTTCAGGGTTCATAAACGAAGAATTAACAAGACCCAGTTTACAGCCAAGAACCATACTCGCTTCTGAGTAGAGGGCATGGCTATCTTCAGTATCAAGTATTATTACACCCATTTCTGGGTTAAACAAAGGAATACCCATACCAGGGTCAAAAACAGGAGAGTCCACCTTGATGTCAGGTTTAGTAGTATAATCATGGAAAACAGGAACAGGAATGGGCACAGGGGAATCTTCTTGAAGAACTTTTGTACAAGTTTCAGGTTCAAGAATGTCCACTTGCGAACTTGGTTCAAAGTTTTCCTCACAGGATTGAGTATCAGGAATTCCTGTACAGGAAACTGATGTAGTAGAAAATGTAGGTTGGTGCAAAGTATCTCCCAAGGGAAACAATTTCTTAGATGTAGTAACAGAAGAATTTTGAGAAGGTGAAGTGTACTGAAATATGCCACACTCAGGTAGATGCGGAGGAATTGTGACACAAGATTCTGACTGAGAAGTTGTCTGGGGTTCAGCAGGCATACTTATTTGAGTTTGAATATCAGAGCTAAATTCTCCAGGGACTATCTCTGGTAAACTGTTAGATTGTATATCTGGAACAAAATTATCTTTTGTTTCTAGCACAGGATTTATAGACATTGAGGCAGCATGAGTGGGATGCAAGAAATCAATAGTTGGAAACAGTTTTTGTAGTTGTTGTAGAGTCTGAGAAGAGATACCATTAGATGCTTTAAGAACAGACATATGGTGACTAGAGACAACATCCAGCTTGGTGTTGACAGTGTCATGAGGCAAGAGAGGGTCTGGCACAACAGAAACTGAAACAGGAGATTCAGGCTGAGTTTCCTCTTTGCACTTTTGATTTTCTGTAGGCAGAAAGACTTTCTTCTTCTTCTTTTTCTTAGAGAGCTTAGATAACTGATATTTCTTCCCAGTATGAGGCTTCTTAGGTTGCTGCCATTGTGGCTTGTAGTACCTTATATCAGGTTGAGAACAGAAATCCTCTTCATCACTGGATGCATAATTCTGATGTAATAAATCTGCATAGTAGTTTAGGGGACCTTTTCTCCAAACAGCAGTCTGTAAACCAGATGTCTTTTCTTCCGGCTCTGAATCTGTCCAATCTAACGATTCCATGGGAATATCAGAAATAGGAAGATCAGTATTTCCATGAGAGGTTTCATGATGGGAGCTGTCTGTATCATCCATATTGTAAATATAACAACCAAGGATGTCATTATAGCAAATAGGTTGAGGTTTTGTCTGAGTTTGTGGCGAATTAAAGTTGCGCTCATACCAGTCTAATGCCAATTCAGCTGGATCTGTGAAGTCACCCTCCTTGTTGACATATTCAGACTCAGACTCAGTATCATCAGGATAGGAATCACAAAGAGGAGGAGTAGATGGTATTCTGGAACAGTAGTCCTGTCTCTTTAAATCTTTAAAGGTCTGATTTTTTTCTGCTGAATCTATGAATGCATCCTCTTCAGTTACATAGTCAGACTCAGAATCAGTTTCACCAAAATGGAAATCACGAACATGAGGAACAGATGAAATTCTGGAAAAGTGGTTCTGTCTCTTTAAATCTTTAAAGATCTGATTTTTTTCTGCTGAATCAATGGATACATTCTCTTCATTTTCATAGTCAGATTCAGAATCAGTTTCACCAAAATGGTAATCAAGAACATGAGGAACAGATGACATTTTAGAAAAGTGGTTCTGTCTCTTTAAATATTTAAAGATCTGATTTTTTTCTGCAGAAGCTATGGTTAAATCCTCTTCATTTTCATAGTCAGATTCAGGATCAGTTTCACCAAAATGGTAAGCACGAAATTGAGGAACAGATGACATTTTAGAAAAGTGGTTCTGTCTCTTTAAATCTTTAAAAATCTGAATTTTTTCTGCTGAAGCTATGGTTAAATCCTCTTCATTTTCATAGTCAGATTCAGGATCAGTTTCACCAAAATGGTAACCACGAACATGAGTAGAGGATTGTCTAGAATGCGAGTACTGTGTCTTTAAATTTTTTAAAGTTTGAAAATCTTCTGTTTTTCCTTTAGGGATTGCTTGGGTCTGAGTTATGTTGTAATTTTTTATTTTCCTTTGAGGGTCGGTGCATCCACTACCACCTCGGATCCCTTTTTTTGGCATTAACATTCTGTCATGATCCGGTGTACATGCTCTCAGGAAACAGACCCTCGGGCAGTGGTAGGGATTTGAAGACACCGACCCCTGACCCGGGGAAGAGTATCCTGGACGTGGATAGATGATATTCTGTGATTCATAGTTGCTAGAAGTTATTGAAGAATTAATGGAGGGTGCAATATTTGTTTACAATATATTCTGGCTTCACTGTGAGTTATAATTAGTTAACAGGAGTAGCTGCAGGATTCAATGAGAGAAATATATAGCAATGTTCAGGCTCCAAAGTAAACAGGTAGAAGTTTGATACTTAGATGCAAACTAAGGTTTGTTGTAGGTTCACAGTACATAATGTTTTATAAGGTTGTATGTCAGGGTTAAACACAGCAGCACAAGTGATAAACAGGTTGCAAGTCTTAGGCATTAATTACTGTTTTGTGCATATAAATGCAAACCAAGGTTTGTTGCAGGTTCACAGTTCATTATATTATGTAAAGCTGTATATCAGTATAATCAGATCAGCACAAGTGATAGACAAGTTACAAGTCTCAGGCATTAATTACTGTTTGATCAAACTAGGTTTGTTGCAGGTTATTTCAGCAATGACAACTAGAAGCACAGAAATAGTTATAAAGTTTTGAGTAAGATGATGTTATTGTAATTAGAGTGATGGTAAGCAAAAGCATAGTTGATTTATAATAAAGTTCAGAGATTGTTAAGTAGCTGTGTCCAGGAAACAGAATGGAGATATTTTTGATACTTGCGGTTTGATGATATTTAGCATAGGTAATAGAAAATGCTGTATCTTGGAATAGTTGGTAAGTTCAAGCAGAAAACTGACACAAGCCTCTGTTGTTCAGGATCACACTTCAATGTTAATGCAAAGCACATTAGACCTGAGAAGGCTTAAAAAGAGGCTGAGGTAATCAGGTGCATGAATGATTAATCAGGCAGGCAAGCAAGCTGAATGTGAATACTGCCCAAATGCAGCAGTCAGAGAAGGAAGTCTTAAAGGGATAGTGACATTAGGCTGAGATATGTTACATAAACAGGGATGAACCCAGAAGAGGCCAAGCCCTTAGAGTGTTGAAGATTGCTCGAAGTTCCAGAATGTTGATCGGGCGAAGAGATTCCTCCTGAGCCCATCGGCCCTGTGCCTTCCTGGCACCCCAAACGGCTCCCCATCCTGATAGCCTTGCATCCATAGTCAGCTTCTCCCAGGATAGTCTCAAGAAGGATGTCCCCTGGGACATGCGATCTGGACAGAGCCACCAAGAGAGCGATTCTCTCGATCAGCTGTACAGAGAAATCTGTTGGGAAAGATCTGAGTGATCGCCGTTCCATTGCCTCAGCATGCAAATCTGTAGAGGTCTGAGATGGAACCTGGCAAATGGGATGATATCTATGCTGGACACCATGAGCCCAATCACCTCCATACACCGGGCCACAGATGCCCTTGAGGAGGTCTGGAGGACAAGACAACTGGAAGTAATTTTGCAATGTCTCTGGTCTGTAAGAAATATCTTCATGCATATGGAATCTATTATTGTGCCCAGGAACTCCACTCTGGTACTGGGAACCAGAGAACTCTTTCCTAAGTTTATCTTTCATACATGAGATTGAAGAAGAAGAGCTCTCGAATGGTATTCTGCCAGCTGGCAGGATGGAACTTAGACCAGATTGTCATCCAAATAAGGTGCTACTGCAATGCCTCTGGATCTCGCCACCACGAACAGAGCCCCCAGAACCTTCGTAAAGACTCTTAGAGCAGTAGCCAGACCGAAGGGAAGAGCTACAAACTGGAAGTGCTGATCCAGAAAAGTGAATCTTAAGAACTTGAAGTGATCCTTGTGTATGGGAACATGAAGGTAAGCATCCTTCAAGTCTATCGTGGTCATAAACTGTCCTTCTTGAACTAAGGGCAGAATAGACCTTATTGTTTCCATCTTGAACGATGGTACAGACAGAAACTTGTTTAAACACTTTAGGTCCAGGATCGGGCGAAACATACCTTCCTTCTTTGGGACCACAAAAAGGTTTGCGTAGTATTCCAGACCTTTTTCTGCTAGAGGTACTGGCACAATGACTCCTAGGGAGGAGAGATCCCTCACACACCCTAGAAAGGCGTCTCGTTTTTCTGGTCTTGAAGACAGGGGAATCTGCCCCTGGGTGTATAAGATTTGAAACCTATCCTTTAATCCTGGGCAATGACCTCCAGACCCAATGGTCTTGCATGTCTCCCAGCCAAGCCTCCACAAAGAGAGATAGTCTTCCCCCCACACGATCCAGTGACGGATCGGGGGCCGCCCCTTCATGCCAATTTAGTCTCGGTGGGCTTCTTATTCTGCTTGCATTTGTTCCAAGATTGAGCTGGTTTCCAAGTTCCCTTGGACTGATCAGACTTCGTGGAGGGCTACTGACATTGGGACTTATCCGAACGAAAAGGGACGAAAATTATGACCTTGTCCTTTAGCTTTATTTTTCTTATACTGCAGTAAAAAGGCACCCTTGCCCCCAGTGACCGTGGATATAATAGAGTCCTTTACTGGACAAAAAAGAACCTTCCCCTTAAATGGAAGGGAAAGTAATCTAGATTTGGAAGTCATGTCAGCCGACCAACCGTAGAACCCTACGGGCTAGAACAGAAAAGCCTGATGTCTTAGCATTCAAGCGGATAATCTGCATATTTGCATCACAAATAAATGAATTAGCAACCCTTAATTGTTTCCAGGATCTCATCAAGGGGCGTTTCCACCTAGATCATCTCCGACAAGGAGTCACACCAATAGGTAGCGGATCCAGTCATCGCAGCTGTGTGCTGAAACATTTTTCTTAACAGAGTTTCCAGCTTCTTATCCATGGATTTCTTAAACAACAAACTATCCTCGAGCGGGATAGTGGTGCAAGCATGGAGATAGCACCCTCCACTTTAGGGACAGACTCCCACAACTCTAATTGGGAGTCAGGAACCGGGAACAATTTCTTAAAGGAAGAAGAAGGGGAAAAAGAGGATCCAATCCTTTCCCATGAATTCTTAATATTTGCCATTGTTACGGGAACTGGGAAAGTTTTTGGCACCACCCTGTCCTCATAAACCTTATCAAGTTTAGGAATAGAAGGTTCCTCGGGTAACTTGGGTTCCGGAACCTCTAACGTAGCCAACAATTCCTTCAACAGAAAGCGTAAGTGCTCTATCCTAAATATAAAGTCTGGTTCCTTCCGACCCAGAAAGAGCCTCCTCTGAAGTATCAGAGGCGTCTTCATCAGCAGATAGCTAGTATCAGATAAATCCAACAAGTTGGTAGATGACCCCTTGGAAGGATAGCAATATTTAACCTTTCGCTTGCTCTTAGCAGGGCAAGGAAAAGCACTAAAGGCCACAGACACTGCCGTTTGCAACTGTTTAAAAAAGTCTGGCGGTAAGAGGGCCCCTCCCGAAGAAGGATTAGTAGTGCAATGGGGAGCTGCATGTGTAATAGGAGATAATTGCAGGGAATGCACCTCGCGGGACGGAGACCCCTCAGACGGGGTCGGCTCAGTGGTACTAAACATCTTGTTCTTTTAGATATTGCTACTCTATCAAGGCTTTTGGAAAATAATTGAGCAGGCGGGTATACTGTAGCCTCCTCACAATAAAACGCATCAGAGTCCTCCATAGCCTGCGCTTGTATGATGGACTACAGAATAAATAAATGGCACCTTTATACTCTCAATGGCTGGCGCACTCACCACCTCCTATGACCCAGGCCCCACAGAGAAACCGCTTCGTCTCCTGTAAACCGCACGGTCAGGAAAGAGGAAGTTAATGAGGCCACACCCGGTCACATGGAGTGCCAAGCAGGACCGCCCCTGCTGCAGGAAGAAAGCGCACCAAACTGACAGACTGGCAGTTATCCAAAACGAAAGTAAAACCTAAATGTTCACACATCTGCCAGAGACTCATCTCACACATGTCGCAGCATAAAAACATAATAAAGCAAATCATGTATAAATCCCCCCTGGGGTGTCTTTGCCTCCTCCTGGTGGCCAGGTTCTGTATTCCCACAAGTAAGGAATGAAGCCATGGACTCTCCTCATATTAAGATGGAAATCTATACACTAGGCAAGAGCATCTATACACTAGGCAAGATAATCTATACACTAGGCCAGAGAAAATATATACACTAGGCAAGAGCATCTATACAGTAGGCAAGATAATCTTTAAACTAGGCAAAATAAAAAACAAAATTTATGCTTACCTGATAAAAAATTTTATTTCTGGATATGGTGAGTCCAGGGCTTGAGTAATTACTGTTGGGAATATCACTCCTGGCCAGCAGGAGGAGGCAAAGAGCACCACAGTTAAAACTGTTAAGCATCACTCCCTTATCCACAACCAACAGTCATTCGACTGAAGAGAAATGGAGGAAAAGGAGTAACACAAGGTGTAGAGGTGCCTGAGGTTATAGTCAAAAGAAAAACTGTCTTAAAATAAAACATAGGGCCGTGGAAATATCTGGAAATAAATAAATTTATCAGGTAAGCATAAATTTTGTTTTTCTTTCCTAAGATATGGTGAGTCCACGGCTTGAGTAATTACTGTTGGGAACCAATACCCAAGCTAGAGGACACAGATAAATAGGGAGGGACAAGACAGGCAGTCCTAAACAGAAGGCACCACCGCTTGAAGAACCTTTCTCCCAAAAGAAGCCTCAGCCAAGGCAAAAATATAAAATTTGGAAAATTTGGAAAAAGTATGTAGAGAAGACCAAGTTGCAACCTTGCAAATATGTTCTACAGAAGCTTCATTTTTGAAAGCCCAAGAAGAGAAAACAGCTCTTGTGGAATGAGCCATAATTCTCTCATAAGGCTGCTGCCCAGCAGTCTCATAATCCAAACGAATTATACTTCGTACCCAAAAAGAAAGAGTAGTAGCAGTAGCTTTCTGACCTTAACGTTTCCCAGAGAAACAGACAAAAAGGGCAGAGGACTGGCAAAAATCCTTAGTCGCCTGTAAGTAGAATTTAAGAGCACGTACAACATCCAAATTGTGTAACAAACGTTCTTTGGAAGAAGAAAGATTAGGACACAGAGAGGGAACATCAATTTCCTGATTGATATTTCTATTAGAAACAACTTTAGGAAGGAAACCTTACTTAGTACGAAGAACTGCCTTATCGGCATGAAAAATAAGGGGAATCGCACTGCAGAGCTGAGAGTTCAGAGACTCTTCAAGCAGAAGAGATAGCAACAAGAAACAAAACCTTCCAAGATAACAACTTAATGTCTATGGAATGCAAAGGCTCAAACGGAGTCAGCTGTAAAACTTTAAGAACAAGGTTAAGGCTCCAAGGAGGAGCAACAGACTTAAAGACAGACCTGATTTTGACCAAGGCCTGACAAAAAGATTGCACATCTGGCACATCCAACAAACATTTATGTAGTAAAACTGATAAAGCAGAAATCTGACCCTTCAGGGTACTGACTAACAATCCCTTCTCCAAGCCTTTCTGAAGAAAAGATAAAATTCTAGGAATTCTAATTCTACTCCAAGAGTAGCCCTTGGATTCACAACAATAAAGAAATGTACGCCATATCTTATGGTAAATCTTTCTAGTAACAGGCTTGCGAGCCTGAATCATGGTCTCAATGACCGACTCAGAAAAACCACACTTAGACAAAATTAAGCGTTCAATCTCCAAGCAGTCAGCTTCAGAGAAATGAGATTTGGATGAAGGATGGGACCCTGAATCAGGAGGTCCTTCCTCAGAGGTAGTCTCCAAGGTGGGAGAGATGACATCTCCACTAGGTCTGCAAACCAGATCCTGTGAGGCCATGCAGGGGCTATTAGAATCACTGATGCCCTCTCCTGTTTGATACGAGCAATGACTCATGGAAGGAGAGCAAAAGGAGGAAACAGGTATGCCAACCTGAAAACCCAAGGAACCGCCAGAGCATCTATCAGAACGGCCTGCGGATCTCTTGAACTTGAACCGTACCTTGGAAGCTTGGCGTTCTGTCGGGACGCCATCAGTTCTAACTCCAGCACCCCCCATTTGAGGACTAAGCTGGAAAAAACCTCTGGATGGAGTTCCCACTACCCAGAATGAAAAGTCTGTCTGATCAGAAAATCTGCTTCCCAGTTGTCTACTCCTGGAATGTGGATGGCAGATAGAAAGCAATTGTGGGTATCTGCCCACTGAAGAATCTTAGTAACCTCCTTCATGGCTAAGGAACTCAGAGTTCCTCCTTGGTCATTTATGTAAGCCACAGAGGTAATGTTGTCTGACTGGAACCTGATAAACTGGGCTGAGGACAACTGAGACCAATACAATAGAGAATTGTAAATTGCCCTAAACTCCAAGATGTTGATGAGAAAAGCAGACTCCTCACGAGTCCAAAGGCCCTGAGCCTTTAACGAGTTCCAGACTGCTCCCAAGCACAGCAGGCTGGCATCCGTAGTCATGATCACCAAGAAAGGTCTCAGAAAGCATGTGCCCTAAAACAGATGTTCCTGAGAAATTCACCATGGGAGAGAATCCCTTGACGACTGGTCTAACTCTATTCTCTGAGATAGATTCACATGGTTACCATTCCATTGTCTGAGCATGCACAACTGGAGAGCTCTCAAATGCAATCGAGCAAAAGGAATTGATGTCCATGGAAGCCACAATTAGACCGATTACCTCTATACTTTGAGCCACTGAAGGATGAGCAGTAGCCTGAAAAGAGAGGCAAGAGGAAATTATTTTGTTTTTCCTGACCTCTGTCAGAAAAATCTTCATCAATAGAGAACCTATTATGGTCCTTAAGAACACTACTCTTGTAGCAGGGGAAAGGGAGCTTTTTTCCAGATTCACATTCCATCCGTGGGAACGAAGAAAAGACAACAATATTTCTGTGTGAGATTTTACTTGTTGAAAAGATGGCGCCTGAACCAATATGTCATCCAGGTAGGGTGCCACAGCACCAATTCCACGAGAATGGATCACTGCCAAAAGAGCCCCCAGAAACTTTAAAAAAATTCTGGGAGCCGTGGCTAGACCAGATGGAAGGGCCAGGAACTGGAAATGTTTGTCCAGAAAGGCAAATCTCAGGAATCTGCAAAGGTCCATGTGAATTGGAACATGAAGATATGCATCCTTTAGGTCTATAGTTGTCATGAACTGACACTCTTGTACTAAAGGAAGAATGGAGCATATAGTCTCCATCTTGGAGGATGGAACTTTGAGAAACTTGTTTAGACACTTCAAGTCTAGAATGGGACAGAAAGTTCCCTCTTTATTGGGAACCAAAAATAGGTTGGAGTAGAACCTGAGACCCTGTTCCTGCACTGGAATGGGAACTATCACTCACAGGGAGGAGAGATATTGTATACATTTCAAGAACACCTCTCTCCTTATCTGGTCTGCAGATAATCTTGAGAGATGGAATCTGCCTCTGGGAGAAAAAGTCTTGAATTCCATTTTGTAAACTGGGATACTATGCCCCCAGTCCAGAGATCTGGGACATCTCATATTCAGGCTTGAGAGAACTGAGAAAGTCTGCCCCCCACCTGATCCGATCCCGGATCAGGGGCAAACCCTTCATGCTGATTTGGAATCATCTGCAGGTTTCTTTGATTGTTTCCCCTTGTTCCAAGACTGATTCGGTTTCCAAGAAGACTTGGATTGTTCCAGTTGTAAGAAGAAGGGGAATGCTTTCCTCTGAAGTTACAAAAGGAACAAAACTTACTCTGACATCCTTTAGACCTATTCTTCTTATCTTGATGTAGAAAAGACCCTTTTCCACCCATAATATCAGAGATAATTTCTGCCAAACCGGGTCCAAACAAGGTTTTGCCCTTGTAAGGAATCGCCAGAAGCTTGACTTTAGAAGAAACGTCCGCAGACCAGGATGTCAACCATAACACCCTGTGGGCTAGGACAGCGAAACTAGAAGTTTTAGCTCCTAGTCTAACAACCTGTAAAAAGGCATCTGCAATAAATAAATTGGCCAACTTAAGAGCTTTAATCCTATCTTGAATTTCATCCAAGGAGATGCCGTACTAGTCACGGTGGCTATACACACCGCAGGTTGCCATTGGAGACCTTGATGAACATAAATCTTTTTCAAATAAGCCTCCAGCTTCTTGTCCATCGGATCCTTAAGAGAGCAGCTATCCTCAATAGGAATAATGGTTCTCTTAGCCAGAGTGGAAATGGTCCCTTCAACTTTGGGTACAGTATACCAAGGGTCTTTAATGGATTCCTTGACAGGAAACATTTTCTTAAAAATGGGAGACGGGGAAAAAGACACCCCTGGTTTTTCCCATCCTGTGAGATAATCTCCCTAGCATGGACTGGCACAGGAAAAAACCTCCAAAGTGGAAGGTTCATCAAAGAAATTATTAAGTTTACTAGATTTCTTAGGAGTGACAGAGATAGAGGTATCGGAGTCATCTGAAGTAGCTAAAACCTCTTTAAAAATACACGAAGGTGTTCAAGCTTAAATCTGAAGGATACCACCTCAGTCTCAGAAGAAGGAATTATACTGTCCGAATCTGAGATTTCACCCTCAGAAAGTCCCGATGTATCTTTCTCATCAGACTTATGAGAAAGGGCAACTTAGGAAGCAGAACTGAGGACAGGCACCTTACTTTCTGAATTTCTAAATTTCCTCTTGTGTTTTCCCTGTAATCTGGGAATGGCAGCTAATGCCACAGATACAGCTGAAGATACCTGGGCAGCAATTTTTGCTTTTAAATAAACTCCATTAGGAGTTATAGAGGAACCACAGGGCACTGCATGTGACACCATTGAGGCTTGGGACGTAGCAGGAGAAAGCTGAGGTATTATTTTAACAGCATCATTCTGAGAGACATTAGGCTTAAAATGTTACCTTTATTTTGCAAGGTTTTCTTGACATATGAAGAACAAAATTGCATAGGAGCTGCAATTTGTGATTCAAAACATAATAAGCATGAATTTCATGAGAGAAGGCTCTTGCTCCATATCAGACATGTTGTTAAACAGTAAATAAACTTGTACAGATAAGTTTCAAAGATTTTAAGATTCAATTTAAATAAGCCAAGGAAAAAATACACTTTAAATTTTATCCCAAATTGGGATCGATCCCCAGCTAAAATTATGTGAGAAAAGTTAAGAAAAAACATTTAATAAACATCAAATAACTGCTACCAATTAAGACCGGATTACCCAGAAATGGAGAAAAACAACTTTTTCCTCAGAAACGTTATGAAGTAAAGCCGGTCATGTGACCGCAACTCCCGAGCTCAAATTACTGCTGTGACATAGAGAAGCACCACTTCCTAATACACTGAGTACCAGAAATATCAGATTTTTCAAACCTGACAGTTTAAAATGTTGCATTGTTTTATGTTAAAGCAAAGGGGAAATAAATAAACTGCTAAAATAGAAAATTCAGCCTTACTTTCAGTTTAAACTTGTATTATTATTATTATTATTATCAGGTATTTGTAGAGCCCCAACAGGTTCCGCAGCGCTATGAACATAGGTGGTATATAAAAACGATTACAGGTATCAAATGGGGAGAGAGGGTCCTGCCGAGAGTTGCACTGTTGTAGTCGGCTCTTATGAAGATGAACTACAAACAGATGGGCTCATAGGCTTACTTTCTATGGGGTTTTAGAGGATAGCAGTGGAGATAGGAAGGTTAGTGTAGGTTGTAAGCGTCCCTGAATAGTAGAGTCTTCAGGGAGCACTTGAAGCTTTTAAAACTAGGGGAGATTCTTGTGGAGCGAGGCAGAGAGTTCCATAAGATGGGAGCCAATCTGAAGAAATCTTTAAGACAGGAATGTGAGGAGGTAACAAAAGAGGAGGAGAGTAGGAGATCATGAGTGGAGCGAAGGGGACTGGAGGGAGAGTATCTGGAGACAAGGGCCCCTAGTTATCAAGCCATCAACCTCAAATACGCTGGAATTCCGCAGCGTATTTGTGGCGAGGCTGATTCGCCTTAGTTATCAAGCCCTGCTGCCCGGCAAAAGTAGAATATAGTGACGTAAGCTTCGATCCGCCAGACACAGTCCGACACAGATCGATTCTTACGTCACTCCAGATGTTCCAAACGCAAGTTCGGCACAATCTGACTACTTTTGCTAGTTATCAAATGACTAGCAGGTACGCTCGGCACTTTTCCGGCCCAGCGTACCTGGTTTTCAATCCGCCGCCCTGGAGGCGGCGGATCCCATAGGAATCAATGGGAGTTTGACCATAGCGAAAGTTCATGTTCGCTGCTGCCCGATATCCCATTGATTCCTATGGGAGATGTCTGCACCTAACACCCTAACATGTACCCCGAGTCTAAACACCCCTAATCTGTCCCCCCCTACACCGCCGCAACTAAATAAATGTATTACCCCCTAAACCGCCGCTGCCGGAGCCCACTGCCACTCTAATAAACTGATTAACCCCTAAACCGCCGCTCCCGGACCCCACCGCCACTATAATAAATATGTTAACCCCTAAACCGCCGCTCCCGGACCCCGCCGCAACTATAATAAAATTATTAACCCCTAAACCTAAGTCTAACCCTAACACGCACCTAACTTAAATATTAATTAAATACATCTAAATAAATATTATTCTTATTAACTAAATTTACAACTACACCTAACACTACACTATCATTAACTAAATTATTCCTATTTAAAACTAAATATTTACCTGTAAAATAAACCCGAAGGCCTAGATTTGGAGTTTGGCGGTAGCCGTGAAAACCAGCGTTAGAGGCTCCTAACGCTGGTTTTAGGCTACCTTCGGTATTTGGAGTCATTAAAAAAAGGGTCTAACGCTCACTTTTCAGCCGCGACTTTTCCATACCGCAGATCCCCTTACGTAAATTGCGTATCCTATCTTTTCAATGGGATTTTTCTAACTCCGGTATTTAGAGTCGTGTCTGAAGTGAGCGTTAGAATTCTAACTACAAAACTCCAGCCGCAGAAAAAAGTCAGTAGTTAAGAGCTTTCTGGGCTAACGCCGCTTCATAAAGCTCTTGACTACTGTACTCTAAAGTACACTAACACCCATAAACTACCTATGTACCCCTAAACCGAGGTCCCCCCACATCGCCGCAACTCGATTACATTTTTTTAACCCCTAATCTGCCGACCGCCACCTACGTTATCCTTATGTACCCCTAATCTGCTGCCCCTAACACCGCCGACCCCTATATTATATTTATTAACCCCTAATCTGCCCCCCACAACGTCGCCGCCAGCTACCTACACTTATTAACCCCTAATCTGCCGTCCGCACGCCTCCGCCAGCTACATTATAGCTATGTACCCCTAATCTGCTGCCCTAACATCGCCGACCCCTATATTATATTTATTAACCCCTAACCTGCCCCCCACAACGTCGCCGCCACCTACCTACAATAATTAACCCCTAATCTGCCGACCGCAAAGAGCCGCCACCTACATTATAGCTATGTACCCCTAATCTGCTGCCCCTAACACCGCCGACCCCTATATTATATTTATTAACCCCTAACCTGCCCTCCGTAACATCGCAGACACCTAACTTCAATTATTAACCCCTAATCTGCCGACCGAATCTCGCCGCTATTCTAATAAATGTATTAACCCCTAAAGCTAAGTCTAACCCTAACACTAACACCCCCCTAAGTTAAATATAATTTTAATCTAACGAAATTAATTAACTCTTATTAAATAAATTATTCCTATTTAAAGCTAAATACTTACCTGTAAAATAAATCCTAATATAGCTACAACATAAATTATAATTACGGTATATTATAGCTATTTTAGGATTAATATTTATTTTACAGGTAACTTTGTATTTATTTTAACCAGGTACAATAGCTATTAAATAGTTAAGAACTATTTAATAGCTAAAATAGTTAAAATAATTACAAATTTACCTGTAAAATAAATCCTAACCTAAGTTACAATTAAACCTAACACTACACTATCAATAAATTAATTAAATAAAATACCTACAATTACCTACAATTAATGGGAACAAGAAATCAAAAACAAAAAAAGTTCTTGATGGAGGTGCGCCCACGGTGACGGAAGCGAAAATCAGTACAAACAATCCGATGTGAGGCCGCTCTTCTGTAGCGTATGTCGACGGTTAGGAAATCTGTAGTGGGGAAACAGGAAGGCGCCAATAGGGTAATAACGTAAAGAACCCTGACATGTAAGTATGAGGAAAAAGGGTACTCACAAGCAGGGCGGCACTTGAACGTGCCTAACCAAGCGGGCCGGGACCTCAGCGTCGCCCGGAAGACTCACAACGGCAACAACCAATCCTCGAGCCGGACCAAGTTCCGTGTGGCCAATCAGGAACGCTGGATGCTAACACACCTCCCTCTTCGTATGCCGATTCCGAACACTGGCAGAAGGGTAGGAGATAGGGATATACTGTGTATGGCTCTCACGAATACCGAGAGTTTGATTAACACAAGCCAACAAACTGGATAGAGGAAGGAGCAAACTCCAGCAAAGTTACTTAAACCAATTTATTTAAAAAGTTTAAAAAGTTTAAAAAAAATGCATAAAAGCGCCAACAAACTGGATAGAGGAAGGAGCAAACTCCAGCAAAGTTACTTAAAACAATTTTGCATTGTTTGGTTGTTGCCGTTGTGAGTCTTCAGGGCGACGCTGAGGTCCCGGCCCGCTTGGTTAGGCACGTTCAAGTGCCGCCCTGCTTGTGAGTACCCTTTTTCCTCATACTTACATGTCAGGGTTCTTTACGTTATCACCCTATTGGCGCCTTCCTGTTTCCCCACTACAGATTACCTACAATTAAACCTAACACTACACTATCAATAAATAAATTAAATACAATACCTACAAATAACTACAATGAAATAAACTAACTAAAGTACAAAAAATAAAAAAGAACTAAGTTACAAAAGATAAAAAAATATTTACAAACATAAGAAAAATATTACAACAATTTTAAACTAATTACACCTACTCTAAGCCCCCTAATAAAATAACAAAGCCCCCCAAAATAAAAAAATGCCCTACCCTATTCTAAATTACTAAAGTTCAAAGCTCTTTTACCTTACCAGCCCTGAACAGGGCCCTTTGCGGGGCATGCCCCAAGAAGTTCAGCTCTTTTGCCTGTAAAAAAAAACATACAATACCCCCCCCCCCAACATTACAACCCACCACCCACATTCCCCTAATCTAACCCAAAACCCCCTTAAATAAACCTAACACTAAGCCCCTGAAGATCATCCTACCTTGTCTTCACCATACCAGGTTCACCGATCCATCCTGGCTCCAAAATCTTCATCCAACCAAAGCGGGGGCTGGCGATCCATCATCCGGCGGCTGAAGAGGTCCAGAAGAGGCTCCAAAGTCTTCATCCTATCCGGGAAGAAGAGTAGATCCGGACCGGCAACCATCATCTTCCAAGCGGCATCTTCTATCTTCATCCAATGAGGACCGGCTCCATCCTGAAGACCTCCACCGCGGAACCCATCTTCATCCGGCGAAGTCCAACTGAAGAATGACGGTTCCTTTAAGGGACGTCATCCAAGATGGCGTCCCTCGAATTCCGATTGGCTGATAGGATTCTATCAGCCAATCGGAATTAAGGTAGGAATATTCTGATTGGCTGATGGAATCAGCCAATCAGAATCAAGTTCAATCCGATTGGCTGATCCAATCAGCCAATCAGATTGATCGGAACAGCCAATAGAATGCGAGCTCAATCTGATTGGCTGATTGGATCAGCCAATCGGATTGAACTTGATTCTGATTGGCTGATTCCATCAGCCAATCAGAATATTCCTACCTTAATTCCGATTGGCTGATAGAATCCTATCAGCCAATCGGAATTCGAGGGACGCCATCTTGGATGACATCCCTTAAAGGAACCGTCATTCTTCAGTTGGACGTCGCCGGATGAAGATGGGTCCGCGGTGGAGGTCTTCAGGATGGAGCCGGTCCTCATCGGATGAAGATAGAAGATGCCCCTTGGAAGATGATGGTTGCCGGTCCGGATCTACTCTTCTTCCCGGATAGGATGAAGACTTTGGAGCCTCTTCTGGACCTCTTCAGCCGCCGGATGATGGATCGCCAGCCCCCGCTTGGGTTGGATGAAGATTTTGGAGCCAGGACGGATCGGTGAACCTGGTATGGTGAAGACAAGGTAGGATGATCTTCAGGGGCTTAGTGTTAGGTTTATTTAAGGGGGGTTTGGGTTAGATTAGGGGTATGTGGGTGGTGGGTTGTAATGTTGGGGGGGGGTATTGTATGTTTTTTTTACAGGCAAAAGAGCTGAACTTCTTGGGGCATGCCCCGCAAAGGGCCCTGTTCAGGGCTGGTAAGGTAAAAGAGCTTTGAACTTTAGTAATTTAGAATAGGGTAGGGCATTGTTGTAATATTTTTCTTATGTTTGTAAATATTTTTTTATTTTTTGTAACTTAGTTCTTTTTTATTTTTTGTACTTTAATTAATTTATTGATAGTGTAGTGTTAGGTTTAATTGTAACTTAGGTTAGGATTTATTTTACAGGTAAATTTGTAATTATTTTAACTATTTTAGCTAAAAATAAAAATAACTAAGTTATAAAAAATAAAAAGTTACAATCATTTAAAAAATATTACAACAATTTTAAGCTACTTACTCCTAATCTAAGCCCCCTAATAAAATAACAATGCCCCCCAAAATAAAAAAATGCCCTACCCTATTCTAAATTACGAAAGTTAACAGCTCTATTACCTTACCAGCCCTTAAAAACAGAATTTATGTTTACCTGATAAATTACTTTCTCCAACGGTGTGTCCGGTCCACGGCGTCATCCTTACTTGTGGGATATTCTCTTCCCCAACAGGAAATGGCAAAGAGCCCAGCAAAGCTGGTCACATGATCCCTCCTAGGCTCCGCCTACCCCAGTCATTCGACCGACGTTAAGGAGGAATATTTGCATAGGAGAAACCATATGTTACCGTGGTGACTGTAGTTAAAGAAAATAAATTATCAGACCTGATTAAAAAAACCAGGGCGGGCCGTGGACCGGACACACCGTTGGAGAAAGTAATTTATCAGGTAAACATAAATTCTGTTTTCTCCAACATAGGTGTGTCCGGTCCACGGCGTCATCCTTACTTGTGGGAACCAATACCAAAGCTTTAGGACACGGATGAAGGGAGGGAGCAAATCAGGTCACCTAAATGGAAGGCACCACGGCTTGCAAAACCTTTCTCCCAAAAATAGCCTCAGAAGAAGCAAAAGTATCAAATTTGTAAAATTTAGAAAAAGTGTGCAGTGAAGACCAAGTCGCTGCCTTACATATCTGATCAACAGAAGCCTCGTTCCTGAAGGCCCATGTGGAAGCCACAGCCCTAGTGGAGTGAGCTGTGATTCTTTCAGGAGGCTGCCGTCCGGCAGTCTCATAAGCCAATCGGATAATGCTTTTAATCCAGAAGGAGAGAGAGGTAGAAGTTGCTTTTTGACCTCTCCGTTTACCAGAATAAACAACAAACAAAGACAAAGTTTGTCTGAAATCCTTAGTAGCTGCTAAGTAAAATTTGAGAGCACGAACTACATCCAAGTTGTGCAACAAACGTTCCTTCTTTGGAACTGGATTAGGACACAAAGAAGGCACAACTATCTCCTGGTTAATGTTTTTGTTAGAAACAACTTTTGGAAGAAAACCAGGTTTAGTACGCAAAACCACCTTATCTGCATGGAACACCAGATAAGGAGAAGAACACTGCAGAGCAGATAATTCTGAAACTCTTCTAGCAGAAGAAATTGCAACCAAAAACAAAACTTTCCAAGATAATAACTTAATATCAACGGAATGTAAGGGTTCAAACGGAACCCCCTGAAGAACTGAAAGAACTAGGTTGAGACTCCAAGGAGGAGTCAAAATTTTGTAAACAGGCTTGATTCTAACCAGAGCCTGAACAAAGGCTAGAACATCTGGCACAGCTGCCAGCTTTTTGTGAAGTAACACAGACAAGGCAGAAATCTGTCCCATCAAGGAACTTGCAGATAATCCTTTTTCCAATCCTTCTCGAAGGAAGGATAGACTCTTAGGAATCTTAACCTTGTCCCAAGGGAATCCTGCAGATTCACACCAACAGATATACCAAATTATGTGGTAATTTTTCTGGTTACAGGCTTTCAGGCCTGAACAAGAGTATTAATAACAGAATCTGAGAACCCTCGCTTTGATAAGATCAAGCGTTCAATCTCCAAGCAGTCAGCTGGAGTGGGTCGAACGGACCTAGAACAAGAAGGTCTCTCAAAGGTAGCTTCCATGGTGGAGCCGATGACATATTCACCAGATCTGCATACCAAGTCCTGCGTGGCCACGCAGGAGCTATCAAAATCACCGACGCCCTCTCCTGATTGATCCTGGCTACCAGCCTGGGGATGAGAGGAAACGGCGGGAACACATAAGCTAGTTTGAAGGTCCAAGGTGCTACTAGTGCATCCACTAGAGCCGCCTTGGGATCCCTGGATCTGTACCCGTAGTAAGGAACTCTGAAGTTCTGACGAGAGGCCATCAGATCCATGTCTGGAATGCCCCACGGTTGAGTGACTTGGGCAAAGATTTCCGGATGGAGTTCCCACTCCCCCGGATGCAATGTCTGACGACTCAGAAAATCCGCTTCCCAATTTTCCACTCCTGGGATGTGGATAGCAGACAGGTGGCAGGAGTGAGACTCCGCCCATAGAATGATTTTGGTCACTTCTTCCATCGCTAGGGAACTCCTTGTTCCCCCCTGATGGTTGATGTATGAACTTGGCCCTCGCTAGCTGAGGCCAAGCTTTGAGAGCATTGAATATCGCTCTCAGTTCCAGAATATTTATCGGTAGAAGAGATTCTACCCGAGACCAAAGACCCTGAGCTTTCAGGGATCCCCAGACCGCGCCCCAGCCCATCAGACTGGCGTCGGTCGTGACAATGACCCACTCTGGTCTGCGGAAGGTCATCCCTTGTGACAGGTTGTCCAGGGACAGCCACCAACGGAATGAGTCTCTGGTCCTCTGATTTACTTGTATCTTCGGAGACAAGTCTGAATAGTCCCCATTCCACTGACTGAGCATGAACAGTTGTAATGGTCTTAGATGAATGCGCACAAAAGGAACTATGTCCATTGCCGCTACCATCAAACCTATCACTTCCATGCACTGCGCTATGGAAGGAAGAGGAACGGAATGAAGTATCCGACAAGAGTCTAGAAGTTTTGTTTTTCTGGCTTCTGTCAGAAAAATCCTCATTTCTAAGGAGTCTATTATAGTTCCCAAGAAGGGAACCCTCGTTGACGGAGATAGAGAACTCTTTTCCACGTTCACTTTCCATCCGTGAGATCTGAGAAAGGCCAGGACAATGTCCGTGTGAGCCTTTACTTGAGGAAGGGACGACGCTCGAATCAGAATGTCGTCCAAGTAAGGTACTACAGCAATGCCCCTTGGTCTTAGCACCGCCAGAAGGGACCCTAGTACCTATGAGAAAATCCTAGGAGCAGTGGCTAATCCGAAAGAAAATGCCACGAACTGGAAATGCTTGTCCAGGAATGCAAACCTTAGGAACCGATGATGTTCCTTGTGGATAGGAATATGTAGATACGCATCCTTGAAATCCACCTTGGTCATGAATTGACCTTCCTGGATGGAAGGAAGAAGTGTTCGAATGGTTTCCATCTTGAACGATGGAACCTTGAGAAACTTGTTCAAGATCTTGAGATCTAAGATTGGTCTGAACGTTCCCTCTTTTTTGGGAACTATGAACAGATTGGAGTAGAACCCCATCCCTTGTTCTCCTAATGGAACAGGATGAATCACTCCCATTTTTAGCAGGTCTTCTACCCAATGTAAGAATGCCTGTCTTCTTATGTGGTCTGAAGACAACTGAGACCTGTGGAACCTCCCCCTTGGAGGAAGCCCCTTGAACTCCAGAGAATAACCTTGGGAGACTATTTCTAGCGCCCAAGGATCCAGAACATCTCTTGCCCAAGCCTGAGCGAAGAGAGAGAGTCTGCCCCCCACCAGATCCGGTCCCGGATCGGGGGCCCGCATTTCATGCTGTCTTGGTAGCAGTGGCAGGTTTCCTGGCCTGCTTTCCTTTGTTCCAGCCTTGCATAGGTCTCCAGGCTGGATTGGCTTGAGAAGTATTACCTTCCTGCTTAGAGGACGTAGCCCTTGGGGCTGATCCGTTTCTGCGAAAGGGACGAAACTTAGGTTTATTTTTGGTCTTGAAAAGACCTATCCTGAGGAAGGGCGTGGCCCTTGCCCCCAGTGATATCAGAGATAATCTCTTTCAAGTCAGGGCCAAAGAGTGTTTTCCCCTTGAAAGGAATGTCAAGCAATTTGTTCTTGGAAGACGCATCCGCTGCCCAAGATTTTAACCAAAGCGCTCTGCGCCACAATAGCAAACCCAGAATTTTTTCGCCGCTAACCTAGCCAATTGCAAGGTGGCGTCTAGGGTGAAAGAATTAGCCAATTTAAGAGCACGAATTCTGTCCATAATCTCCTCATAAGAAGAAGAATTACTAATAATCGCCTTTCCTAGCTCATCAAACTAGAAACACGCGGCTGCAGTGACAGGGACAATGCATGCAATTGGTTGTAGAAGGGAACCTTGCTGAACAAACATCTTTAGCAGACCTTCTAATTTTTTATCCATAGGATCTTGGAAAGCACAACTATCTTCTATGGGTATAGTGGCGCGCTTGTGTAGAGTAGAAACCGCCCCCTCGACCTTGGGGACTGTCTGCCATCAGTCCTTTCTGGGGTCGACTATAGGAAAACAATTTTATAAATATGGGGGGAGGTACTAAAGGTATACCGGGCCTGTCCCATTCTTTACTAACAATGTACGCCACCCGCTTGGATATAGGAAAAGCTTCGGGGGGCCCCGGGGCCTCTAAGAACTTTTCCATTTTACATAGTGGTTCTGGAATGACCAGATAATCACAATCATCCAAATTGGATAACACCTCCTTAAGCAGAGCGCGGAGATGTTCCAACTTAAATTTAAAAGTAATCACATCAGGTTCAGCTTGTTGAGAAATGTTTCCTGAATCTGAAATTTCTCCCTCAGACAAAACCTCCCTGGCCCCCTCAGACTGGTGTAGGGGCCCTTCAGAAACCATATCATCAGCGTTCTCATGCTCTACAGAATTTTCTAAAACAGAGCAGTCGCGCTTTCGCTGATAAGTGGGCATATTGGCTAAAATGTTTTTGATAGAATTATCCATTACAGCCGTTAAATGTTGCATAGTAAGGAGTATTGGCGCACTAGATGTACTAGGGGCCTCCTGTATGGGCAAGACTGGTGTAGACGAAGGAGGGGATGATGCAGTACCATGCTTACTCCCCTCACTTGAGGAATCATCTTGGGCATCATTTTTACTAAATTTTTTTATGACATAAAATACATATAGTTAAATGAGAAGGAACCTTGATTTCCCCACAGTCAGAACACAATCTATCTGGTAGTTCAGACATGTTAAACAGGCATAAACTTGATAACAAAGCACAAAAAACGTTTTAAAATAAAACCGTTACTGTCACTTTAAATTTTAAACTAAACACACTTTATTACTGCAATTGCGAAAAAGTATGAAGGAATTGTTCAAAATTCACCAAAATTTCACCACAGTGTCTTAAAGCCTTAAAAGTATTGCACACCAAATTTGGAAGCTTTAACCCTTAAAATAACGGAACCGGAGCCGTTTTTATATTTAACCCCTTTACAGTCCCTGGAATCTGCTTTGCTGAGACCCAACCAAGCCCAAAGGGGAATACGATACCAAATGATGCCTTCAGAAAGACTTTTCTATGTATCAGAGCTCCACACACATGCAGCTGCATGCCATGCTGTCCTCAAAAACAAGTGCGCCATACCGGCGCGAAAATGAGGCTCTGACTATGATTAGGGAAAGCCCCTAAAGAATAAGGTGTCTAAAACAGTGCCTGCCGATATAATCATATCAAAATACCCAGAATAAATGATTCCTCAAGGCTAAATATATGTTAATAATGAATCGATTTAGCCCAGAAAAAGTCTACAGTCTTAATAAGCCCTTGTGAAGCCCTTATTTACTATCTTAATAAACATGGCTTACCGGATCCCATAGGGAAAATGACAGCTTCCAGCATTACATCGTCTTGTTAGAATGTGTCATACCTCAAGCAGTAAGAGACTGCACACTGTTCCCCCAACTGAAGTTAATTGCTCTCAACAGTCCTGTGTGGAACAGCCATGGATTTTAGTTACGGTGCTAAAATCATTTTCCTCATACAAACAGAAATCTTCATCTCTTTTCTGTTTCTGAGTAAATAGTACATACCAGCACTATTTTAAAATAACAAACTCTTGATTGAATAATAAAAACTACAGTTAAACACTAAAAAACTCTAAGCCATCTCCGTGGAGATGTTGCCTGTACAACGGCAAAGAGAATGACTGGGGTAGGCGGAGCCTAGGAGGGATCATGTGACCAGCTTTGCTGGGCTCTTTGCCATTTCCTGTTGGGGAAGAGAATATCCCACAAGTAAGGATGACGCCGTGGACCGGACACACCTATGTTGGAGAAAGGGCCTTTTGCGGGGCATGCCCCAAAGTATTCAGCTCTTTTGACTGTAAAAAAAATAATACAACCCCCCAACATTAAAACCCACCACCCACACACTCCTACTCTAACCCAAACCCCAATTAAATAAACCTAACACTACCCCCCTGAAGATCATCCTACATTTAGCCGTCTTCAGCCAGCCGACCACCGATGGAACAGAAGAGGACATCCGGAGCGGCCAAAGTCATCATCCATGGGGCGCTGAAGAAGTCTTCCATCCAATTGAAGTCATCATTCAAGGGGCGCTGAAGAGGTCTTCCATCCGATGGAAGTCTTCATCCAGGCGGCGTCTTCAATATTCATCCATCCGGAGCGGAGCGGAGCCATCTTTAGACGAGCCGACGCGGAGCCATCTTCTTCCACCGATGACTTCCCGACAAAAGACGGTTCCTTTAAGTGACGTCATCCAAGATGGCATCCCTCGAATTCCAATTGGCTGATAGGATTCTATCAGCCAATCGGAATTAAGGTAGGAAAAATCTGATTGGGTGTAATTGTAACTTAGGTTAGTTTTTATTTTACAGGTAAATTTGTCTTTATTTTAACTAGGTAGCTATTAAATAGTTAATAACTATTTAATAGCTATTGTACCTAGTTAAAATAAATTGAAATTTGCCTGTAAAATAAAAATAAATCCTAAGATAGCTACAATATAATTATTATTTATATTGTAGCTATATTAGGGTTTATTTTAAAGGTATTTAGTTTTAAATAGGATTAATTTAGTTAAGAAGAGTTATAATATTTAGATGTATTTAATTAATATTTAAGTTAGGGGGGTGTTAGGGTTAGACTTAGGTTTAGGTGTTAATAATTTTATTATAGTGGCGGCGGTGTAGGGGGGGCAGGATAGGGGTTAATAAATTTTTTATAGGTGGCAACGGTGTAGGGGGGGCAGGATAGGGGTTAATAAATTTATTATAGGTGGCGACGGTGTAGGGGGGGCAGATTAGGGGTTAATAAGTTTAATATAGGTGGCGGCGGGGTCCGGGAGCGGCGGTTTAGGGGTTAAACTATTTATTTAGTTGCGTCGGGGTCCGGGATCGGCAGGATAGGGGTTAATACATTTATTATAGGTGGCGGCGGTATAGGGGGGGCAGGATAGGGGTTACTAGGTATAATGTAGGTGGCGGCGGGTCTGGGAGCGGCGGTTTAGGGGTTAATAACTTTATTTAGTTGCAGGGGGCTCCGGGGGTGCCGGTATAGGGGGTAGAACAGTGTAGTTTAGTGTGAGTGCTTAGTGACAGGCTAGCAATAAAGCTGGGAAAAAGCCGAAGAGCAGCTAGATCGGATGAGTGATAACTATCACAGTCCGCTGCTCATCGCCCCGTACTTGGTGCGTGGCTTTTTGACAGCTTTTTTGATAACTTTGGCAAGCGTATTCAGGTCCGCGGCGACGATGGTAGGCAAGCTTAGGCGGGCGTATTGGGGCTGGCGATGGCAGGTAAGTAGACACGTTGATAACTAGAGGCCAAGAGATGTAGGGGGGAGCAGTGCAATTGAGAGCTTTGTGTGTCAGAGTGAGAATTTTGTGTTTAATCCTAGAGGCAAGAGGAAGCCAGTGAAGGGATTGGCAGAGAGGTGCGGCAGATGAAGAGCGACGTGCAAGGAAGATGAGCCTCGCAGAGGCATTCATTATCGATTGTAAAGGAGCTAGGCGGCAGCTAGGGAGACCAGAGAGGATTGAGTTGCAGCAGTCGAGGTGGGAAAGGATGAGAGAGTGAATTAAAATCTTTATTGTGTCTTGTGTAAGGAAATGTCTAATTTTAGCGATATTTTTAAGGTGGAAGCGGCAGGCTTGTTTTATCATGTAAATATGTGTCAGAAAATAAAGCCTAATAAAAACATTTTACCCTTTCTTTTTAAAAGAGTTTAAATGTTAGTCTCACACATGCTACAGTGCCTGCTTCATGCCCCAGTGTAACCCATACAACAGGATTATCTATGTCCCAATAAAAAAACAATGTCCCCAACTGGAAGAAAAAGCTCTTACCTGCTCCACTGTCCGGCATGTAGACAGTTACAAGGTATGAGAAGACACAGTTCTTCACAGAGACCTTTGAAAAAGAAAGAACCGAGTAGCCAACTCTGGCTTTCTAAACTAGGGCAGCAATTATTAGGAAAACGCAGTAAGTACCTCTTTACAAGTTCCTAACTGCTTTAAAGTCACCACTACCCGACTAGGCAATAAAATATATACACTAGGCAAGAGAAAATCTATACACTTGGCAAGAACATGTATACACTAGGCAAGATAATCTATACACTAGGTCAGTGATTTTCAACCTTTTTTTTGCCGTGGCACACTTTTTTACATTTAAAAATCCTGTGGCACACCACCATCCCAAAATTTTACAAAATCACACATTGTAGCCTAATACAGCATATATATATATATATACATATACACACACACACATACTGTACTGTGCTGTCATGCCATGCCTCCTGCAAACTATACGTGACATATTGACATTCATTCACAAACAATCATAATGATTGTCTGTGAATGAATGTCAATATGTCATGGTTGTAAATGATGTCTGCCTGATGAGGCTGTCACATACCTCACAATATTTCAAACTGGGAAACTGAGAAAAGTGTTATCTGTGGAGCACAAGATTATATGTGGAACATGGTATACTGTTCTGGAGCAGGAGCAAAGCTGCGCCAGCATGCATAGGGGATTGAAGTGTCGCGTGGTGCTGCGTGTAGAGCCGGCACTAGGCAAGTGTTGTGGGGGTTCCTTCCAAGTGTGAACACGTGTCGGGGAGGCGAGCTGCCACTGCACAGTTACCCTCAGTCATCATCTCACTCAAAATAAAAAAAACATCCCAGAGTAAAAAACAAGCAACATTTAAAAAAAATATGTCACACTGTTGCTGCCGCGGCACACTGGTTGAAAAACACTGCACTAGGTAAAAGAATCTATACACTAGGCAAGAACATGTATACACTAGGTAAAATAATCTCTACACTAGGCAAGAGAATCTATACACTAGGCAAGAACATGTATACACTAGGCAAGAACATGTATACACTAGGCAAGAGAATCTATACACTAGGCAAGAACATGTATACACTAGGTAAAATAATCTCTACACTAGGCAAGAGAATCTATACACTAGGCAAGAACATGTATACACTAGGTAAAATAATCTCTACACTAGGCAAGAGAATCTATACACTAGGCAAGAACATGTATACACTAGGTAAAATAATCTCTACACTAGGCAAGAGAATCTATACACTAGGCAAGAACATGTATACACTAGGTAAAATAATCTCTACACTAGGCAAGAGAATCTATACACTAGGCAAGAACATGTATACACTAGGTAAAATAATCTCTACACTAGGCAAGAGAATCTATACACTAGGCAAGAGAATCTATACACTAGGCAAGAACATGTATACACTAGGTAAAATAATCTCTACACTAGGCAAGAGAATCTATACACTAGGCAAGAACATGTATACACTAGGTAAAATAATCTCTACACTAGGCAAGAGAATCTATACACTAGGCAAGAACATGCATACACTAGGTAAAATAATCTATACACTAGGCAAGAGAATCTATACACTAGGCAAGAACATGTATACACTAGGTAAAATAATCTATACACTAGGCAAGAGAATCTATACACTAGGCAAGAACATGTATACACTAGGCAAGATAATCTATACACTAGGTAAGATAATCTATATACTAGGCAAGATAATCTATACACTAGGCAAGAACATGTATACACTAGGCAAGATAATCTATACACTAGGTAAGATAATCTATATACTAGGCAAGAGAATCTATACACTAGGCAAGATAATCTATACACTAGGTAAGATAATCTATATACTAGGCAAGAGAATCTATACACTAGGCAAGATAATCTATACACTAGGTAAAATAATCTATATACTAGGCAAGAACATGTATACACTAGGTAAAATAATCTCTACACTAGGCAAGAGAATCTATACACTAGGCAAGATAATCTATACACTAGGCAAGAACATGCATACACTAGGTAAAATAATCTCTACACTAGGCAAGATAATCTATACACTAGGCAAGAACATGTATACACTAGGTAAAATAATCTATACACTAGGCAAGATAATCTATATACTAGGCAAGAACATGTATACACTAGGCAAGATAATCTATACACTAGGTAAAATAATCTATATACTAGGCAAGAGAATCTATACACTAGGCAAGAACATGTATACACTAGGCAAGATAATCTATACACTAGGTAAGATAATCTATATACTAGGCAAGAGAATCTATACACTAGGCAAGAACATGTATACACTAGGCAAGATAATCTATACACTAGGCAAGATAATCTATACACTAGGTAAAATAATCTATACACTAGGTAAGATAATCTATATACTAGGCAAGAGAATCTATACACTAGGCAAGATAATCTATACACTAGGCAAGAGAATCTATACACTAGGTAAGATAATCTATACACTAGGCAAGAGAATCTATACACTAGGCAAGATAATCTATACACTAGGCAAGAGAATCTATACACTAGGCAAGATAATCTATACACTAGGCAAGATAATCTATACACTAGGCAAGAGAATCTATACACTAGGCAAGATAATCTATACACTAGGCAAGAGAATCTATACACTAGGCAAGAGAATCTATACACTAGGCAAGATAATCTATACACTAGGCAAGATAATCTATACACTAGGCAAGAGAATCTATACACTAGGCAAGATAATCTATACACTAGGCAAGAGAATCTATACACTAGGCAAGAGAATCTATACACTAGGCAAGATAATCTATACACTAGGCAAGAGAATCTATACACTAGGCAAGAGAATCTATACACTAGGCAAGATAATCTATACACTAGGCAAGATAATCTATACACTAGGCAAGAGAATCTATACACTAGGCAAGATAATCTATACACTAGGCAAGAGAATCTATACACTAGGCAAGATAATCTATACACTAGGCAAGATAATCTATACACTAGGCAAGATAATCTATACACTAGGCAAGAGAATCTATACACTAGGCAAGAGAATCTATACACTAGGCAAGATAATCTATATGTGTATGCAAGGTATTCTGTGAGAAGCGCAAGAAGTGTAGAGGAAAGTACTAATGGCACTATATATGTATAACAAAAACACTTAGGGAGAGGCCCAAAGTAGGGGTTAATATTAGCACTCTTTCCTAAGTGAGTGGTGAATATTGAGTGGGTTATATTAAAAGATAAACTTTATTCAATAGTTACAATAAAATAAGAGAAATACTTCTCTGTAAATTATACCAAACAGAGCCAAATATAAACTATAAACCCATGTTAATATACCCCCTGTTTCCTGGCCGATATCAGCTGGCCTTTATCAATGTGAAATTTCGGACAAACCGAAGCCTGGGTGCCACCCCTTTATATACCATATGTATGGTTAATCACACACCAACCCACTGGCTGGATTCTACTCACACCCTCCACTTAGGCAATCACAAGCGTCCCATTCAGAACTCAGGCGTGTTATTACACTCTACCATGATTGGGTATCGGCTTCATGTTGTGCGTAATGAGAGGAGGTACCAATCTAACCTGTCACAGTCGATGTAAACAATGCCGATTACCCTGACTACATCGGTCTGTTAAAATTGTAACATCGGCTTAAGCTAATACTGATTCATAGGGCAGAGTGCCTTCAACACTATCCCAATAATAAGACGTGACCTAAGCGTTAGTCAAGACATACCAGAGGCATGGTTCTTTGTATCACAGTATTTATTAGTCATTCTCGACTGGGCTGTTTCTGAATTGTAAGACATTACTGTGAACCTGAGGTATCTACTAACAACACTAGACGCTCAGTCATATACACGATCAATATTTGATATAGAAAAGACTGGTAATTTATGGATTGGGTACAGTGATAACTCAATGTGGTATTGGGCAGCACAGATAAATGGGTACTATGATAATGTAACTGTCAGCAATGTATATAGTGCGATACCACTTATGAGCTAACTGCAGTTTTCCTTTGAGGGTAAGTGAAAGGCTAGAAACTTAGCTAGCACTTAGTGCACAATCACCCTAGGCAAAGGTCGTCATTATTCTAGTGTTGCTTGGACAAATATGTATTAACAGACCACTATAATACCATAATTTATATTCAGGGATAATTACGTATTTAATACACTTTTACCAAAATGCCTACAGTGTAAACAGACAGATTGGATGTCATTTCTAAATTTACAAATAGTCAGGGATGGTACAAATTATCTTCCTTGTCATCCACACAAGTCTATCGGCTAGATTCAGAGTTCTGCGGCCAAAGGGGTGCGTTAGCTACGCGTGCTTTTTTCCCCTTGCACCTTTTAAATACCGCTGGTATTTAGAGTTCACAGAATGGCTGCGTTAGGCTCCAAAAAGGGAGCGTAGAGCATATTTACCGCCACTGCAACTCTAAATACCAGCGTTGCTTACGGACGCGGCCAGCTTCAAAAACGTGCTCGTGCACGATTCCCCCATAGGAAACAATGGGGCTGCTTGAGCTGAAAAAAAACCCAACACCTGCAAAAAAGCAGCGTTCAGCTCCTAACGCAGCTACATTGTTTCCTATGGGGAAACACTTCCTAAGTCTGCACCTAACACCCTAACATGTACCCCGAGTCTAAACACCCCTAACCTTACACTTATTAACCCCTAATCTGCCGCCCCCGCTATCGCTGACCCCTGCACTTTATTATTAACCCCTAATCTGCCGCTCCGTACACCACCGCAAGCTACATTATAGCTATGTACCCCTAATCTGCTGCCCCTAACACCGCCGACCCCTATATTATATTTATTAACCCCTAATATGCCGCCCCCGCTATCGCTGACCCCTGCATTTTATTATTAACCCCTAAACTGCCGACCGCACACCGCTGCCACCTACGTTATCCCTATGAACCCCTAATCTGCTGCCCCTAACACCGCCGACCCCTATATTATATTTATTAACCCCTAATATGCCGCCCCCAACGTCGCCGCTACCTACCTACACTTATTAACCCCTAATCTGCCGACCGGACCGCGCCGCTATTATAATAAAGTTATTAACCCCTTATCCGCCTCACTCCCACCTCAATAACCCTATAATAAATAGTATTAAACCCTAATCTGCCCTCCCTAACATCGCAGACACCTAACTTCAAGTATTAACCCCTAATCTGCCGATCGGAGCTCACCGCTACTCTAATAAATTTTTTAACCCCTAAAGCTAATTCTAACCCTAACCCCCCACTAAGTTAAATATAATTTTATTCTAACGAAATAAATTAACTCTTATTAAATAAATTATTCCTATTTAAAGCTAAATACTTACCTGTAAAATAAACCCTAATATAGCTACAATATCAATTATAATTATATTGTAGCTATTTTAGGATTAATATTTATTTTACAGGCAACTTTGTATTTATTTTAACCAGGTACAATAGCTATTAAATAGTTAATAACTATTTAATAGTTACCTAGTTAAAATAATTACAAAATTACCTGTAAAATAAATCCTAACCTAAGTTACAATTAAACCTAACACTACACTATCAATAAATTAATTAAATAAAATACCTACAATTATCTACAATTAAACCTAACACTACACTATCAATAAATTACTTAAATAAAATACCTACAATTATCTACAATTAAACCTAACACTACACTATCAATAAATTAATTAAATGCAATACCTACAAATAAATACAATTAAATAAACTAACTAAAGTACAAAAAATAAAAAAGAACTAAGTTACAAAAAATAAAAAAATATTTACAAACATTAGAAAAATATTACAACAATTTTAAACTAATTACACCTACTCTAAGCCCCCTAATAAAATAACAAAGCCCCCCAAAATAAAAAAATGCCCTACCCTATTCTAAAATGAAAATAGAAAAGCTCTTTTACCTTACCAGCCCTGAAAAGGGCCCTTTGCGAGGCATGCCCCAAAGAATTCAGCTCTTTTGCCTGTAAAAAAAAAACCATACAATACCCCCCCCAACATTACAACCCACCACCCACATACCCCTAATCTAACCCAAACCCCCTTTAAATAAACCTAACACTAAGCCCCTGAAGATCTCCCTACCTTGTCTTCACCACACCGGGTCCCGATCTGTCCAGAAGAGCCTCCGATGTCTTGATCCAAGCCCAAGCGGGGGGGCTGAAGAGTGACGTCCATCCTCGGGCTGAAGTCTGGATCTAAGCGGCGGCTGAAGAAATCCATCATCGGGCTGAAGTCTTGATCCAAGCGGGCGCTGAAGAAGTCCATCATCGGGATGAAGTCTTCTATGAAGCAGCATCTTCAATCTTCTTTCTTCCGGAGCCATCATCTTCCAGCCGACGCGGAACATCCTCTTCTACCGACGCCTACTCGCCGAATGACGGTTCCTTTAAATGACGTCATCCAAGATGGCGTCCGTCAAATTCCGATTGGCTGATAGGATTCTATCAGCCAATCGGAATTAAGGTAGGAAAATTCTGTTTGGCTGATGGAATCAGCCAATCAGATTCAAGTTCAATCCGATTGGCTGATCCGATCAGCCAATCAGATTGAGCTTGCATTCTATTGGCTGTTCCGATCAGCCAATAGAATGCAAGCTCAATCTGATTGGCTGATTTAAATAGGAATAATTTATTTAATAAGAGTTAATTTATTTCGTTAGAATAAAATTATATTTAACTTAGGGGGGTGTTAGGGTTAGGTTTAAAATTAGCTTTAGGGGTTAAAAAATTTATTAGAGTAGCGGTGAGCTCCGATCGGCAGCTTAGGGGTTAATACTTGAAGTTAGGTGTCGGCGATGTTAGGGAGGGCAGATTAGGGGTTAATACTATTTATTATAGGGTTATTGAGGCGGGAGTGAGGCGGATTAGGGGTTAATAACTTTATTATAATAGCGGTGCGGTCCGCTTGGCATATTAGGGGTTAATAAGTGTAGGCAGGTGGAGGCGACGTTGTGGGGGGCAGATTAGGGGTTAATAAATATAATATAGGGGTCGGCGGTGTTAGGGGCAGCAGATTAGGGGTACATAGCTGTAATGTAGCTGGCGGCGGCGTGCGGACGGCAGATTAGGGGTTAATAAGTGTAGGTAGCTGGCGGCGACGTTGTGGGGGGCAGATTAGGGGTTAATAAATATAATATAGGGGTCGGCGGTGTTAGGGGCAGCAGATTAGGGGTACATAGGGATAACGTAGTTGGCGGCAGTGTACGGAGCGGAAGATTAGGGGTTAAAAAATTTTTATAGAGTGGCGGCGATGTGGGGGGACCTCGGTTTAGGGGTGTATAGGTAGTTTATGGGTGTTAGTGTACTTTAGAGCACAGTAGTTAAGAGCTTTATAAACCGGCATTAGCCCAGAAAGCTCTTAACTACTGACTTTTTTCTGCGGCTGGAGTTTTGTCGTTAGATTTCTAACGCTCACTTCAGCCACGACTCTAAATACCGGAGTTAGAAAGATCCCATTGAAAAGATAGGATACGCAATTGACGTAAGGGGATCTGCGGTATGGAAAAGTCGCGGCTGGAAAGTGAGCGTTAGACCCTTTCCTTACTGACTCCAAATACCGGCGGTAGCCTAAAACCAGCGTTAGGAGCCTCTAACGCTGGTTTTGACGGCTACCGCCAAACTCTAAATCTAGGCCTTAATAAGATATTGCCCAGTTCAGAGCTTATCCTAATTCTGACAGCTAACAAGAATAGGCTACTGTCTAGATCCAGGCTGTTATTAATTATGTGATTATATAAATGGCTCTTAATTTGCCTCATAAGCTTTCCTTTGTATTATAGTTTTGGGGTCTTTTCTCTAACAAATTTAGATAGTGGGCCAGATATTGTCTTTTCTGCATATCAATTGCTGGTGCATCCCCTCATAGTGTTCTAATGCCTAATTTAATTTCATATGCTATTCTTGTCATATGGTACTGACATATATATATTGTTTAAGATGTTATACTCTTTAACCACCAGAATGTTTATCGTATACCTGCTAATTATATATAGAGCCAATTTACATTGTACTGTTCTCAGTATGCTATACTATTATTTTCTATTGAATAGATGGGTGGCCTAATTGTTATGCATGTATCCTTACCCAGGTGACTCTATTTTAGCTAAAAATGTATTGCTGACTTCCTTAAACTGTATAGTATTACTCTGGGGATAAAATTGTTATGTTATGTTACAGGTTTCAGGTAGAGAATGTTTTCTCATTAGGACCTATCTAATCTTATAATCGATCTACGTATCTCTGGGTATAGGGCCCATGCCCAAGAGAAGGGGTCTAACTGTTCAAGATAGTGGGATTTACATCTTACTGTGGTTTGATATCAATATACTCGCATCTTGGCTCTTAATTAATTTAGGTCTGAAAAGATTTTATTTGCTCCTGGCCTGCAGATCCTTTCTTTTTTGTAGTTTTAGTTAGTCCAGCTCTATGGTGTTGTAACTATTAACATAAAAGCCAGCTCTAAACACCTATAGTCAACCATCACTTGAGGGTACAATCTAAACTTAAATTTACATTTAACACCATTGGACAGTCCATTGTCTTAATTAACATTTATCTTATCAGTCTGTATTTTATTATGATTAATCTATCTTACTTATAGTGCTTGTAACTGAACACTTATTACTACTTGTTATCACCAGTATACCTGCTAAGCTCCTCGCTTTCTGTATGCAATGTTATAGGTGGAACACATAAATTGTTGTTATGACCGCAGATTCATTGGCTTACGTAATTTTACCGTATAGTTTGTTATACATATCCAGTGCATGCTAGACCTACACCCTTGTTGTATATGCTACCTATCTTATTTATATATAATCTCCTCCCCCACCCCCATAATATACCTCCTAGGTTAGGAGGGTTAACTATGCGACTTATCTTGCCTATGCCGCACTTCCACAATTTCCAATACCTCCAACAAATTGAGTTAACGCTTTTCGACCCAAAACTATTGTTTAGCATATTCTCTATATAACTAATTTTAACGTAATAGTTCCTTGAGTGGCACAAAGTAACATGGCATTAACTTATATTATATTTTACTATATTGTATTATCCAAAAAGAGGTTTCAGTTTTGACTGTTTACTATTAAAATTACTGTGATATCTGTTATTTTGAGGGAACATAGTCAATTGTATAACTTTGCACAATATTCATGCACCCTGTCTAACTGTCTTAATTGCAGAAAGTGTGTCATCGAACAGTCATATTGCATGTCTATTTAATCTTTGTATTACGCAATAACCTCAATAAAAAATAATAAAAAGGAAAGGTTTGCGTAGTGAGTGATAACTGTGTGCGCTAAACATACGCTATACTAGATATAAACAGGACAGGCTTGTGTAGTGATAACTGTGTGCACTAAACATACAATATACTAGATATAAACAGGGCAGGGTTGAATAGTGAGTGATAACTGTGTGCGCTAAACATACACTATACTAGATATAAACAGGACAGACTTGTGTAGTGACTGATAACTGTATGCGCTAAACATACACTATACTAGATATAAACAGGACAGGCTTGTGTAGTGAGTGATAACTGTGTGCGCTAAACATACAATATACTAGATATAAACAGAACAGGCTTGTGTAGTGAGTGATAACTGTGTGCGCTAAACATACACTATACTAGATATAAACAGGACAGGCATGTGTAGTGAGTGATAACTGTGTGCGCTAAACATACGCTATACTAGATATAAACAGAACAGGCTTGTGTAGTGATAACTGTGTGCGCTAAACATACACTATACTAGATATAAACAGGACAGGCTTGTGTAGTGAGTGATAACTGTGTGCGCTAAACATACACTATACTAGATATAAACAGAACAGGCTTGTGTAGTGATAACTGTGTGCGCTAAACATACAATATACTAGATATAAACAGGACAGGCTAGTGTAGTGAGTGATTACTGTGTGCGCTAAACATACAATATACTAGATATAAACAGGACAGGCTTGTGTAGTGAGTGATAACTGTGTGCGCTAAACATACACTATACTAGATATGAACAGGACAGGCTTGTGTAGTGAGTGATAACTGTGTGCGCTAAACATACAATATACTAGATATAAACAGGACAGGCTTGTGTAATGATAACTGTGCGCACTAAACATACACTAAACTAGATATAAACAGGACAGGCTTATGTAGTGAGAAATAACTGTGTGCGCTAAACATACACTATATTAGATATAAACAGGACAGGCTTGTGAAGTGAGTGATAACTGTGTGCGCTAAACATACAATATACTAGATATAAACAGGACAGGCTTGTGAAGTGAGTGATAACTGTGTGCACTAAACATACAATATACTAGATATAAACAGGACAGGCTTGTGTAGTGAGTGATAACTGTGTGTGCTAAATATACAATATACTAGATATAAACAGGACAGGGTTGTGTACTGAGTGAAAACTGTGTGCGCTAAACATACACTATACTAGATATAAACAGGACAGGCTTGTGTAGTGAGTGATAACTGTGTGCGCTAAACATACAATATACTAGATATGAACAGGACAGGGTTGTGTAGTGATAACTGTGTGCGCTAAACATACATTAAACTAGATATAAACAGGACAGGCTTATGTAGTGAGAAATAACTGTGTGCGCTAAACATACACTATACTAGATATAAACAGGACAGGCTTGTGAAGTGAGTGATAACTGTGTGCGCTAAACATACAATATACTAGATGTAAACAGGACAGGCTTGTGTAGTGAGTGATAACTGTGTGTGCTAAATATACAATATACTAGATATAAACAGGACAGGGTTGTGTACTGAGTGATAACTGTGTGCGCTAAATATACACTATATTAGATATAAACAGGACAGGCTTGTGTAGTGATAACTGTGTGCGCTAAACATACAATATACTAGATATAAACAGGACAGGCTAGTGTAGTGATAACTGTGTGCACTAAACATACAATATACTAGATATAAACAGGACAGGCTAGTGTAGTGATAACTGTGTATGCTAAACATACAATATACTAGATATAAACAGGACAGGCTTGTGTAGTGAGTGATAACTGTGTGCGCTAAACATACAATATACTAGATATAAACAGGACAGGCTTGTGTAGTGAGTGATAACTGTGTGCGCTAAACATACAATATACTAGATATAAACAGGACAGGCTAGTGTAGTGAGTGATTACTGTGTGCGCTAAACATACAATATACTAGATATAAACAGGACAGGCTTGTGTAGTGAGTGATAACTGTGTGCGCTAAACATACACTATACTAGATATAAACAGGACAGGTTTGTGTAGTGAATGATAACTGTGTGCGCTAAACATACAATATACTAGATATAAACAGGACAGGCTTGTGAAGTGAGTGATAACTGTGTGCGCTAAACATACAATATACTAGATATAAACAGGACAGGCTTGTGTAGTGAGTGATAACTGTGTGTGCTAAATATACAATATACTAGATATAAACAGGACAGGGTTGTGTACTGAGTGATAACTGTGTGCGCTAAACATACAATATACTAGATATAAACAGGACAGGCTAGTGTAGTGAGTGATTACTGTGTGCGCTAAACATACAATATACTAGATATAAACAGGACAGGCTAGTGTAGTGAGTGATTACTGTGTGCGCTAAACATACACTATATTAGATATAAACAGGACAGGCTTGTGTAGTGATAACTGTGTGCGCTAAACATACAATATACTAGATATAAACAGGACAGGCTAGTGTAGTGATAACTGTGTGCACTAAACATACAATATACTAGATATAAACAGGACAGGCTAGTGTAGTGATAACTGTGTGCGCTAAACATACAATATACTAGATATAAACAGGACAGGCTTGTGTAGTGAGTGATAACTGTGTGCGCTAAACATACAATATACTAGATATAAACAGGACAGGCTAGTGTAGTGAGTGATTACTGTGTGCGCTAAACATACAATATACTAGATATAAACAGGACAGGCTTGTGTAGTGAGTGATAACTGTGTGCGCTAAACATACACTATACTAGATATAAACAGGACAGGCTTGTGTAGTGAGTGATAACTGTGTGTGCTAAATATACAATATACTAGATATAAACAGGACAGGGTTGTGTAGTGAGTAATAACTGTCGGCTAGATTTAGAGTTTTGTCGGTAAAGACCCGAAAAGCTAACGCCGGCTTTTTTCTGGCCGCACCATAAAAATAACTCTGGTACTGAGAGTCCACATAAAGGCTGCGTTAGGCTCCAAAAAAGGAGCGTAGAGCATATTTAACGCAGCTTCAACTCTCGATACCAGAGTTGCTTACGCAAGCGGCCAGCCTCAAAAACGTGCTTGTGCACGATTCCCCCATAGAAAACAATGGGGCTGTTTGAGCTGAAAAAAAACCTAACACCTGCAAAAAAGCCGCGTTCAGCTCCTAACGCAGCCCCATTGTTTGCTATGCGGAAACACTTCCTACGTCTGCACCTAACACTCTAACATGTACCCAGAGTCTAAACACCCCTAACCTTACACTTATTAACCCCTATTCTGCCGCCCCCGCTATCGCTGACCCCTGCATATTATTATTAACCCCTAATCTGCCGCTCCGTAAACCGCCGCTACTTACATTATCCCTATGTACCCCTAATCTGCTGCCCTAACATCGCCGACCCCTATATTATATTTATTAACCCCTAATCTGCCCCCCACAACGTCGCCTCCACCTAACTACACTTATTAACCCCTAATCTGCCGAGCGGACCTGAGCGCTACTATAATAAAGTTATTAACCCCTAATCCGCCTCACTAACCCTATAATAAATAGTATTAACCCCTAATCTGCCCTCCCTAACATCGCCAACACCTAACTTCAATTATTAACCCCTAATCTGCCGACTGGAGCTCACCGCTATTCTAAAAAATGTATTAACCCCTAAAGCTAAGTCTAACCCTAACACTAACACCCCCCTAAGTTAAATATAATTTACATCTAACGAAATTAATTATCTCTTATTAAATAAATTATTCCTATTTAAAGCTAAATACTTACCTGTAAAATAAATCCTAATATAGCTACACTATAAATTATAATTATATTATAGCTATTTTAGGATTAATATTTATTTTACAGGTAACTTTGTAATTATTTTAACCAGGTACAATAGCTATTAAATAGTTAAGAACTATTTAATAGTTACCTAGTTAAAATAATTACAAAATTACCTGTAAAATAAATCCTAACCTAAGTTACAATTAAACCTAACACTACACTATCATTAAATTAATTAAATAAAATACCTACAATTATCTACAATTAAACCTAACACTACACTATCAATACATTAATTAAATACAATATCTACAAATAACTACAATGAAATAAACTAACTAAAGTACAAAAAATAAAAAAGAACTAAGTTACAAAAAATAAAAAAATATTTACAAACATAAGGAAAATCTTACAACAATTTTAAACTAATTACACCTACTCTAAGCCCCCTAATAAAATAACAAAGCCCCCCAAAATAAAAAATCCCCTACCCTATTCTAAATTACTAAAGTTCAAAGCTCTTTTACCTTACCAGTTCAGCTCTTTTGCCTGTAAAAAAAAACATGCAATACCCCCCCCAACATTACAACCCACCACCCACATACCCCTAATCTAACCCAAACCCCCCTTAAATAAACCTAACACTAAGCCCCTGAAGATCATCCTACCTTGTCTTCACCTCACTGGGTATCACTGATCCGTCCTGGCTCCGATATCTTCATCCAACCCAAGCGGGGGCTAGACATCCACTGAAGAAGTCCAGAAGAGGGTCCAAAGTCTTCATCCTATCCGGGAAGAAGAGTAGATCCGGACCGGCAACCATCATCTTCCAAGCGGCATCTTCTATCTTCATCCGATGAGGACCGGCTCCATCCTGAAGACCTCCACCGCGGACCCATCTTCATCCGGCGACGTCCAACTGAAGAATGACGGCTCCTTTAAGGGACGTCATCCAAGATGGCGTCCCTCGAATTCCGATTGGCTGATAGGATTCTATCAGCCAATCGGAATAAAGGTAGGAATATTCTGATTGGCTGATGGAATCAGCCAATCAGAATCAAGTTCAATCCGATTGGCTGATCCAATCAGCCAATCAGATTGAGCTCGCATTCTATTGGCTGTTCCGATCAGCCAATAGAATGCAAGCTCAATCTGATTGGCTGATTGGATCAGCCAATCGGATTGAACTTTAATCTGATTGGCTGATTCCATCAGCCAATCAGTATATTCCTACCTTAATTCCGATTGGCTGATAGAATCCTATCAGCCAATCGGAATTCGAGGGACGCCATCGTGGATGACGTCCCTTAAAGGAACCGTCATTCTTCAGTTGGACGTCGCCGGAAGAAGATGGGTCCGCGGTGGAGGTCTTCAGGATGGAGCCGGTCGTCATCGGATGAAGATAGAAGATGCCGCTTGGATCAAGATGGTTGCCGGTCCAGATCGCCTCTTCTTCCCGGATAGGATGAAGACTTTGGAGCCTCTTCTGGACCTCTTCAGCTACCGGATGATGGATCGCCAGCCCCCGCTTGGGTTGGATGAAGATTTTGGAGCCAGGACGGATCGGTGATACCTGGTGAGGTGAATACAAGGTAGGATGATCTTCAGGGGCTTAGTGTTAGGTTTATTTAAGGGGGGTTTGGGTTAGATTAGGGGTATGTGGGTGGTGGGTTGTAATGTTGGAGGGGGTATTGTATGTTTTTTTTTACAGGCAAAAGAGCTGAACTTCTTGGGGCATGCCCCGCAAAGTGCCCTGTTCAGGGCTGGTAAGGTAAAAGAGCTTTGAACTTTAGTAATTTAGAATAGGGTAGGGCATTTTTTATTTTGGGGGTCTTTGTTATTTTATTAGGGGCTTAGAGTAGGTGTAATTAGTTTAAAATTGTTGTAATATTTTTCTTATGTTTGTAAATATTTTTTTATTTTTTGTACTTTAGTTAGTTTATTTCATTGTAGTTATTTGTAGATATTGTATTTAATTAATGTATTGATAGTGTAGTGTTAGGTTTAATTGTAGGTAATTATAGGTATTTTATTTAATTAATTTAATGATAGTATAGTGTTAGGTTTAATTGTAATTTAGGTTAGGATTTATGTACAGGTAATTTTGTAATTATTTTAACTATTTTAGCTATTAAATAGTTCTTAACTATTTAATAGCTATTGTACCTGGTTAAAATAATTACAAAGTTTCCTGTAAAATAAATATTAATCCTAAAATAGCTATAATATAATTATAATTTATATTGTAGCTATATTAGGATTTATTTTACAGGTAAGTATTTAGCTTTAAATAGGAATAATTTATTTAATAAGAGTTAATTAATTTCGTTAGATTAAAATTATATTTAACTTAGGGGGGTGTTAGTGTTAGGGTTAGACTTATCTTTAGGGGTTAATACATTTATTAGAATAACGGTGAGCTCCAGTCGGCAGATTAGGGGTTAATAATTGAAGTTAGGTGTCGGCGATGTTAGGGAGGGCAGATTAGGGGTTAATACTATTTATTATAGGGTTAGTGAGGCGGATTAGGGGTTAATAACTTTATAATAATAGCGGTGCGGTCCGCTCGGCAGATTAGGGGTTAATAAGTGTAGGCAGGTGGAGGCGACGTTGAGGGGGGCAGATTAGGGGTTAATAAGTATAACGTAGGTGGCGGCGCTTTGCGGTCGGCAGATTAGGGGTTAATTATTGAAGGTAGCTGGCTGCGATGTTGTGGGGGGCAGGTTAGGGGTTAATAAATATAATATAGGGGTCGGCGGTGTTAGGGGCAGCAGATTAGGGGTACATAAGTATAAAGTAGGTGGCGGTCGACAGATTAGGGGTTAAAAAAATGTAATCGAGTGGCGGCGATGTGGGGGGACCTCGGTTTAGGGGTACATAGGTAGTTTATGGGTGTTAGTGTACTTTAGAGTACAGTAGTTAAGAGCTTTATGAACCGGCGTTAGCCCAGAAAGCTCTTAACTACTGACTTTTTTCCTGCGGCTGGAGTTTTGTCGTTAGAGTTCTAACGCTCACTTCAGACACGACTCTAAATACCGGAGTTAGAAAAATCCCATTGAAAAGATAGGATACGCAATTGACGTAAGGGGATCTGCGGTATGGAAAAGTCGCGGCTGAAAAGTGAGCGTTAGACCCTTTTTTGAGTGACTCCAAATACCGGAGGTAGCCTAAAACCAGCGTTAGGAGCCTCTAACGCTGGTTTTCACGGCTAACGCCAAACTCTAAATCTAGGCCTGTGTGCGCTAAACATACACTATATTAGATATAAACAGGACAGGCTTGTGTAGTGATAACTGTGTGCGCTAAACATACAATATACTAGATATAAACAGGACAGGCTAGTGTAGTGATAACTGTGTGCACTAAACATACAATATACTAGATATAAACAGGACAGGCTTGTGAAGTGAGTGATAACTGTGTGCGCTAAACATACAATATACTAGATATAAACAGGACAGGCTAGTGTAGTGAGTAATTACTGTGTGCGCTAAACATACAATATACTAGATATAAACAGGACAGGCTTGTGTAGTGAGTGATAACTGTGTGCGCTAAACATACACTATACTAGATATAAACAGGACAGGCTTGTGTAGTGAGTGATAACTGTGTGTGCTAAACATACAATATACTAGATATAAACAGGACAGGCTTGTGTAGTGACTGATAACTGTGTGTGCTAAACATACAATATATTAGATATAAACAGGACAGGCTTATGTAGTGAGTGATAACTGTGTGTGCTAAACATACAATATACTAGATATAAACAGGACAGACTTATGTAGTGAGAAATAATTGTGTGCGCTAAACATACAATATACTAGATATAAACAGGACAGGCTTGTGTAGTGACTGATAACTGTGTGCGCTAAACATACAATATACTAGATATAAACAGGACAGGCTTGTGTAGTGATAACTGTGTGCGCTAAACATACAATACACTAGATGTAAACAGGACAGGCTTGTGTGGTGAGTGATAACTGTGTGTTCTAAACATACACTATACTAGATATAAACAGGACAGGCTTATGTAGTGAGAAATAACTGTGTGCGCTAAACATACACTATACTAGATATAAACAGGACAGGCTTGTGTAGTGAGTGATAACTGTGTGTGCTAAACATACAATATACTAGATATAAACAGGACAGGCTTATGCAGTGAGTTATAACTGTGTGCGCTAAACATACAATATACTAGATATAAACAGGACAGGCTTATGTAGTGAGAAATAACTGTGTGCGCTAAACATACAATATACTAGATAGAAACAGGACAGGCTTGTGTAGTGATTGATAACTGTGTGTGCTAAACATACACTATACTAGATATAAACAGGACAGGCTTGTGTAGTGAGTGATAACTGTGTGCGCTAAAGATACAATATACTAGATATAAACAGGACAGGCTTGTGTAGTGATAACTGTGTGCGCTAAACATACAATATACTAGATATAAACAGGACAGGCTCGTGTAGTGAGTGATAACTATGTGTGCTAAACATACATTATACTCAATATAAACAGGACAGGTTTGTGTAGGGATAGCTGTGTGCTCTAAACATACAATATACTAGATATAAACAGGACAGGCTTGTGTAGTGACTGATAACTGTGTGCGCTAAACATACAATATACTAGATATAAACAGGACAGGCTTATGTAGTGAGTGATAAATGTGTCCGCTAAACATACAATATACTGTACTAGATATAAAAGACAGGGTTGTGTAGTGAGTGATAACTGGTGCGCTAAACATACAATATACTAGATATAAACAGGACAGGCTTATGTAGTGAGTGATAACTGTGTGCGCTAAACATACAATATACTAGATATAAACAGGACAGGCTTGTGTAGTGATAACTGTGTGCGTTAAACATACACTATACTAGATATAAACAGGACAGGGTTGTGTAGTGAGTGATAACTGTGTGCGCTAAAGATACAATATACTAGATATAAACAGGACAGGCTTGTGTAGTGATAACTGTGTGCGTTAAACATACACTATACTAGATATAAACAGGACAGGGTTGTGTAGTGAGTGATAACTGTGTGTGCTAAACATACAATATACTAGATATAAACAGGACAGGGTTGTGTAGTGAGTGATAACTGTGTGCGCTAAACATACAATATACTAGATATAAACAGGACAGGCTTGTGTAGTGATAACTGTGTGCGTTAAACATACACTATACTAGATATAAACAGGACAGGCTTGTGTAGTGATAACTGTGTGCGCTAAACATACACTATGCTAGATATAAACAGGACAGGGTTGTGTAGTGAGTGATAACTGTGTGCGCTAAAGATACAATATACTAGATATAAACAGGACAGGGTTGAATAGTGAGTGATAACTGTGTGTGCTCAACATACATTATACTAGATATAAACAGGACAGGGTTGTGTAGTGAGTGATAACTGTGTGCACTAAACATACACTATGCTAGATATAAACAGGACAGGGTTGTGTAGTGAGTGATAACTGTGTGCGCTAAACATACAATATACTAGATATAAACAGGACAGGCTTGTGTAGTGATAACTGTGTGCGCTAAACATACATTATACTAGATATAAACAGGACAGGGTTGTGTAGTGAGTGATAACTGTGTGCGCTAAACATACAATATACTAGATATAAACAGGACAGGCTAGTGTAGTGAGTGATAACTGTGTGTGCTAAACATACAATATACTAGATATAAACAGGACAGGCTTATGTAGTGAGTGATAACTGTGTGCGCTAAACATACAATATACTAGATATAAACAGGACAGGCTTAAGTAGTGAGTGATAACTGTGTGTGCTAAACATACACTATACTAGATATAAACAGGACAGGCTTGTGTAGTGAGTGATAACTGTGTGTGCTAAACATACACTATACTAGATATAAACAGGACAGGCTTGTGTAGTGATAACTGTGTGTGCTAAACATACAATATACTAGATATAAACAGGACAGGCTTGTGTAGTGATAACTGTGTGTGCTAAACATACAATATACTAAACATAAACAGAACAGGCTTATGCAGTGAGTGATAACTGTGTGCGCTAAACATACAATATACTAGATATAAACAGGACAGGCTTGTGTAGGGATAGCTGTGTGCGCTAAACATACAATATACTAGATATAAACAGGACAGGCTTATGTAGTGAGTTATATGGATTTCGATGGGGTATAGCGCCAAGGCCGAGCACCTATAGCTCTGAACAGTGGGCTAACTAGCTAGCTTGGAAAATGTACTAAGAAAATAAATGTGTTCAGAGCGCCTCAAATGGGCTTGGTGTTGTACAATGTGTGTGTTTAGAAATATTTTAATTGTAAATCTAGTACTTTACACAAGAATAAAACATGCCACAGTGGGTACAGTGGTAATAAATGACAATAAAAACAATAAGATGTGGATCCACTCTTGTACAAATTGAATATTGAATATATCTATATAAAAACACTGAATAATAAAATGATGCAGAGGCAATAATAATGGTAGCCCCAATAAAAATATGAGAAAGTTAAAATTCCAAACAATGTCTGAAAGAAATCAATCCCATGGCCTCTAGTTATCAAGCCGTCAACCTCAAATACGCTGGAATTCCGCAGCGTATTTGTGGCGAGGCTGATTCGCCTTAGTTATCAAGCCCTACACACCGGCAAAAGTAGAATATAGTGACGTAAGCTTCGATCCGCCGGACTCACAGATCGATTCTTACGTCACTCCAGACGCAAGTTCGGCACAATCTGACTATTTTTGCTAGTTATCAAAAAACTAGCAGGTACGCTCGGCACGTTTCCGGCCCAGCATACCTGGTTTTCAATCCGCCACCCTGGAGGCGACGGATCCCATAGGAATCAATGGGAGTCTGACCATAGCGAAAGTTCATGTTTGCTGCTGCCCCACATCCCATTGATTCCTATGGGAGATGTCTGCACCTAACACCCTAACATGCACCCCGAGTCTAAACACCCCTAATCTGCCCCCCCTACACCACTACAACTAAATAAATGTATTACCCCCTAAACTGCCGCTCCCGGACCCCGCCGCAACTATAATAAACAGATTAACCCCTAAACCGCCGCTCCTGGACCCCACCGCAACTATAATAAACTGATTAACCCCTAAACCGCCGCTCCCGGACCCCGCCGCCACCTACATAATACCTATTAACCCCTATCCTGCCCCCCCATACTGCCGCCACCTATAATAAATGTATTAACCCCTATCCTGCCGATCCCGAACCCCGCCGCAACTAAATTGTTTAACCCTTAAACCGCCGCTCCCGGAACCCGCCGCCACCTATATTAAACTTATTAACCCCTAATCTGCCCTCCTACACCGTCGCCACCTATAATAAATTTATTAACCCCTATCCTGCCCCCCTATACCATCTATATTAAACTAATTAACCCCTAAACTTAAGTCTAACACTAACCCTAACACCCCCCTAACTTAAATATTATTTTAATAAATCTAAATACAAATTACTCTTATTAACTAAATTAATCCTATTTAAAACTAAATACTTACCTATAAAATAAACCCTAATATAGCTACAATATAATTATTAGTAATATTGTAGCTATTTTAGGATTTATTTTTATTTTACAGGCAAATTTAAATTTATTTTAACTAGGCACAATAGCTATTAGTTATTAACTATTTAATAGCTACCTAGTTAAAATAATTACCAATTTACCTGTAAAATAAAAATTAATCTAAGTTACAATTATACCTAACACTACACTACATTTAACTAAATTATTCCTATTTAACAATAAATACTTACCTGTAAAATAAACCCTAAGATAGCTACAATGTAATTAATAATTACATTGTAGCTATTTTAGGATTTATATTTATTTGACAGGTAACTTTGTATTTATTTTAACTGGTACAATAGTTATTAAATAGTTATTAACTATTTAATAACTACCTAGCTAAAAGAAATACAAAATGACCTGTAAAATAAATCCTAACCTAAGTTAAAATTAAACACTACACTATCAATAAATAAATTAAATTAATTAACTACAAATACCTACAATTAAATACAATTAAATAAACTAAGTTACAAAAAATAAAAAAATATTACAAGATTTTTAATCTAATTACACCTAATCTAAGCACCCTAATAAAATAACAAAGCCCCCCAAAATAAAAAAATGCCCTACCCTATACTAATTTACAAAAGTTAACATCTCTATTACCTTACCAGCCCTTAAAAGGGCCTATTGCAGGGCATGCCCCAAAGAAATCAGCTCTTTTGCATGTTAAAAAAAAACACAATACCACCCCCCCAACATTACAACCCACCACCCACATACCCCTACTCTAACCCAAACCCCCCTTAAATAAACCTAACACTACCCCCCTGAAGATCTCCCTACCTTGAGTCGTCTTCACCCAACCGGGCACCGATGGACCAAAAGAGGGCATCCGGAGCGGCAGAAGTCTTCATCCTATCCGGGCAGAAGAGCACATCCGGACTGGCAGACATCTTCCTCCAAGCGGCATCTTCTATCTTCATCCATCCGACGAGGAGCGGCTCCATCTTCAAGACCTCCGGCGCGGAACATCCTTCTTGACCGACGACTAGACGACGAATGAAGGTTCCTTTAAGTGACGTCATCCAAGATGGCGTCCCTCAAATTCCGATTGCCTGATAGGATTCTGTCAACCAATCGGAATTAAGGTAGGAAAAATCTGATTGGCTGATCCAATCAGATCAGAATTGACGTCGCATTCTATTGGCTGATCCAATCAGCCAATCGGATTGAAGTTCAATCCGATTGGCTGATTAAATCAACCAATCTGATTTTTCCTACCTTAATTCCGATTGGCTGATAGAATCCTATCAGCCAATCGGAATTCGAGGGACGCCATCTTGGATGACGTCATTTAAAGGAACCTTCATTCGTCGTTAGTCCGTTGTGCTGGAAGGATGCTCCGCACCGGATGTCTTCAAGATGGAGTCGCTCCTCGTCGGATGGAAGAAGATAGAAGATGCTGCTTGGATGAAGCTTTCTGCCGGTCCGGATGTCCTCTTCTGCCCTATAGGATGAAGACATCTGCCGGTCCAGATGTCTTATTCTGCCCCATCGGATGAATACTTCTGCCCGGATCGGATGACCACTGGTGCCCGGCTGGGTGAAGACGGCTCAAGGTAGGGTGATCTTCAATGGGGTAGTGTTAGGTTTTATTAAGGGGGGATTGGGTGGGTTTTAGAGTAGGGGTGTGTGGGTGGTGGGTTGTAATGTTGGGGGGGTATTGTCTTTTTTTTTACAGGTAAAAGAGCTGATTACTTTGGGGCAATGCTCCGCAAAAAGCCCTTTTAAGGGCTGTTTGAAATTTAGTATAGGGTAGGGCATTTTATTATTTTGGGGGGCTTTTTTATTTTATTAGGGGGCTTAGATTAGGTGTAATTAGTTTAAACTTCTTGTAATTTTTTTATTTTCTGTAATTTAGTGGGTTTTTTTGTAATATAGTTTAATTTAATTGTATTTTATTTTAGCTAATTGTAGTTAATTAATTTAATTTAATTATTGATAGTGTAGTGTTAGGTGTATTTGTAACTTAGGTTAGGATTTATTTTACAGGTAATTTTGTAATTATTTTAACTAGGTAGCTATTAAATAGTTATTAACTATTTAATAGCTATTGTACCTAGTTAAAATAAATACAAAGTTGCCTTTAAAATAAATCCTAAAATAGCTACAATGTAATTATTAATTATATTGTAGCTATCTTAGGGTTTATTTTATAGGTAAGTATTTAGTTTTAAATAGGTATAATTTAGTTAACAATAGTAATATTATTTAGATTTATTTAAATAATAATTAAGTTAGGGGGTGTTAGGGTTAGACTTAGGTTTAGGGGGCAATAAATTTAATATAGTGTCGGCAACGTTGGAGGCGGGAGATTAGGGGTAAATAAATTTAATGTAGGTGGCGGCGGTGTAGGGGGGGTCAGATTAGGGGTTAATAAATTTAATGTAGGTGGCGGCGGTGTAGTGGGGTCAGATTAGGGGTTAATAAATTTAATGTAGGTGGCTGCTGTGTAGGGGGGTCAGATTAAGGGTTAATAAATTTAGTTTAGGGGTTAAACACTTTATTTAGGTGCGGCGGGGTCCGGGAGCAGCGGTTTAGGGGTTAAACATTTTATTTAGGTGTGGCGTGGTCCGGGAGCGGGGGTTTAGAGGTTAAACACTTTATTAGTTATTGCGGTGGGGGATTGCGGTTGACAGGTAGATAGACATTGCGCATGCGTTATTTTTTTTTTTTTGCAGGCATTTTAGGGAGTTACGGTGCTCCCATACTCAGTGCAAGGCCTGCTACGGCTGCATTTTATGGCGAGGTGAAAATGGAGTAAGATTTCTCCATTTTCGCCACGTAAGGCCTTGCGCTGGATATTGGATACCGACTTACAATGCCGTCCCATGTTAGCCTATGGGAGTAAAAATTACGGCGACGGGTGAAATATACGGGCGTAACTTGTATGCTACGTCGTATATGTGATACCAAAACGCTGCATATCGGATCGGGCCCTAGATATAAACAGGACAGGCTTGTGTAGTGACTGAAAAATGTGTGCGCTAAACATACACCATACTAGATATAAACAGGACAGGCTTACGTAGTGAGTGATAAATGTGTGCGCTAAACATACACTATACTAGATATAAACAGGACAGGCGTATGTAGTGAGTGATAACTGTGTGTGCTAAACATACACCATACTAGATATAAACAGGACAGGCTTATGTAGTGAGTGATAAATGTGTGCGCTAAACATACACTATACTAGATATAAACAGGACAGGCTTATGTAGTGAGTGAAAACTGTGTGCGCTAAACACACAATATACTAGATATAAACAGGACAGGTTTATGTAGTGAGTGATAACTGTGTGCACTAAACATACAATATACTAGATATAAACAGGACAGGCTTGTGTAGTGACTGATAACTGTATGCGCTAAACATACACTATACTAGATATAAACAGGACAGGCTTGTGTAGTGAGTGATAACTGTGTGCGCTAAACATACACTATACTAGATATAAACAGGACAGGCTTATGTAGTGAGTGATAACTGTGTGCGCTAAACATACAATATACTAGATATAAACAGGACAGGCTTCTGTAGTGACTGAAAAATGTGTGCGCTAAACATACACCATACTAGATATAAACAGGACAGGCTTATGTAGTGAGTGATAAATGTGTGCGCTAAACATACAATATACTAGATATAAACAGGACAGACTTGTGTAGTGACTGATAACTGTATGCGCTAAACATACAATATACTAGATATAAACAGGAAAGGCTTGTGTAGTGAGAAATAACTGTGTGCGCTAAACATACAATATACTAGATATAAAAAGGACAGGCTTGTGTAGTGATAACTGTGTGCGCTAAACATACAATATACTAGATATAAACAGGACAGGCTTGTGTAGTGAGTGATAACTGTGTGCGCTAAACATACACTATACTAGATATAAACAGGACAGGCTTGTGTAGTGACTGATAACTGTGTGCACTAAACATACAATATACTAGATATAAACAGGACAGGCTTGTGTAGTGATAACTGTGTGCGCTAAACATGTTATACTAGATATAAACAGGACAGGCTTGTGTAGTGACTGAAAACTGTGTGTGCTAAACATACAATACACTAGATATAAACAGGACAGGCTTATGTAGTGAGTGATAACTGTGTGCGCTAAACATACACTATACTAGATATAAACAGGACAGGCTTGTGCAGTAATAACTGTGTGCGCTAAACATACACTATACTAGATATGAACAGGACAGGCTTGTGTAGTGATAACTGTGTGCGCTAAACATACACTATACTAGATATAAACAGGACAGGCTTGTGTAGTGATAACTGTGTGCGCTAAACATACACTATACTAGACATAAACAGGACAGGCTTGTGTAGTGATCACTGTGTGCGCTAAACATACAATATACTAGATATAAACAGGACAGGCTTGTGTAGTGATAACTGTGTGCACTAAACATACACTATACTAGATATAAACAGGACAGGCTTGTGTAGTGAGTGATAACTGTGTGCGCTAAACATACACTATACTAGATATAAACAGGACAGGCTTGTGTAGTGAGTGATAACTATGTGCGCTAAACATACACAATACTAGATATAAACAGGACACTCTTATGTAGTGAGTGATAACTGTGTGCGCTAAACATACAATACACTAAATATAAACAGGACAGGCTTATGTAGTGAGTGATCACTGTGTTTGATAAACATACAATACACTAGATATAAACAGGACCGGGTTGTGTAGTGAGTGATAACTGTGTGCGATAAACATACAATACACTAAATATAAACAGGACAGGCTTATGTAGTGAGAAATAACTGTGTGTGCTAAACATACAATATACTAGATATAAAAAGGACAGGCTTGTGTAGTGATAACTGTGTGTGCTAAACATACAATATACTAGATATAAACAGGACTGGCTTGTGTAGTGAGTGATTACTGTGTGCGCTAAACATACAATATACTAGATATAAACAGGACAGGCTTATGTAGTGAGTGATCACTGTGTTTGATAAACATACAATACACTAGATATAAACAGGACAGGGTTGTGTAGTGAGTGATAACTGTGTGCGCTAAACATACAATACACTAAATATAAACAGGACAGGCTTATGTAGTGAGTGATCACTGTGTTTGATAAACATACAATACACTAGATATAAACAGGACAGGGTTGTGTAGTGAGTGATAACTGTGTGCGATAAACATACAATACACTAAATATAAACAGGACAGGCTTATGTAGTGAGAAATAACTGTGTGTGCTAAACATACAATATACTAGATATAAAAAGGACAGGCTTGTGTAGTGATAACTGTGTGCGCTAAACATACAATATACTAGATATAAACAGGACAGGCTTGTGTAGTGATAACTGTGTGCGCTAAACATACAATATACTAGATATAAACAGGACAAAAACAAAGGTGTAGAGGAAATCCAATACAACTTGGTGCTTTTTCAAACTTGTCTTTATTATGGTTAAAAACAGCAACTCCAATTGGAACAAAAACATAGCATCATGCTATGACTACGGCATGGGAAGCCGAAACGCGTCAACAGCATTAGTGACCACCATCCTGTAATTGTGCACATTGCTGTAGTGTGTTCGTTTTTGTTCCATTTGCCGTTGCTGTTTTTAACCGCAATAAAGACAAGTTTGAAAAACCACCAAGTTGTATCGGATTTCCTCTACACCTTTGTTTTTGTCTGCACCAAGCCAATGAGGATACCTGATTACGCTACTCCAGGTCAAGCCCCCTCACCCGTCCAATTGGATTGAGAAGCGGGTCTGCATGTGACGTCAGACGCCGACTGAAACTGGCTGCACGGTCTCACTGAAGTCGAGAATTCTGATCGCTTGAACAGGGGAGCAGTCGGTGAAGCCGGATATACCACTAACGAGTGGTCTTGCTTCCCAGGACCAAGCACAGACGCGCCGACTCGTGAGTATAAACCGGTGCTATAGCCACCTTCTATATCACTATATGAAATTCATCATTTGTTGCCTTGGGTGAGGGTGAAGCTGTGTCCGCAAACACACGGAAAGGAGAAAATAACTCTGTTGTTCTTATAAACAGGACAGGCTTGTGTGGACTGGTGACTGATAACTGTGTGTGCTAAACATACACTATACTAGATATAAACAGGACAGGCTTGTGTAGTGAGTGATAACTGTGTGCGCTAAACATACAATACACTAAATATAAACAGGACAGGCTTATGTAGTGAGTGATCACTGTGTGCGATAAACATACAATACACTAGATATAAACAGGACAGGTTGTGTAGTGAGTGATAACTGTGTGCGATAAACATACAATACACTAAATATAAACAGGACAGGCTTATGTAGTGAGAAATAACTGTGTGCGCTAAACATACAATATACTAGATATAAAAAGGACAGGCTTGTGTAGTGATAACTGTGTGCGCTAAACATACAATATACTAGATATAAACAAGACTGGCTTGTGTAGTGAGTGATCACTGTGTTTGATAAACATACAATATACTAGATATAAACAAGACTGGCTTGTGTAGTGAGTGATCACTGTGTGCGATAAACATACAATACACTAGATATAAACAGGACAGGGTTGTGTAGTGAGTGATAACTGTTGTGCTAAATATACAATATACTAGATATAAACAGGACAGGCTTGTGTAGTGAGTGATAACTGTTTGTGCTAAATATACAATATACTAGATATAAACAGGACAGGCTTGTGTAGTGAGTGATAACTGTGTGTGCTAAATATACAATACACTAAATATAAACAGGACAGGCTTAGGTGGTGAGTGATAACTGTGTGCGCTAAACATACACTATGCTAGATATAAACAGGACAGGGTTGTGTAGTGAGTGATAACTGTGTGCGCTAAACATACAATATACTAGATATAAACAGGACAGGCTTGTGTAATGATAACTGTGTGCGCTAAACATACAATATACTAGATATAAACAGGACAGGCTTGTGTAGTGAGTGATCACTGTGTGCGATAAACATACAATACACTAGATATAAACAGGACAGGGTTGTGTAGTGAGTGATAACTGTTTGTGCTAAATATACAATATACTAGATATAAACAGGACAGGCTTGTGTAGTGAGTGATAACTGTGTGTGCTAAATATACAATATACTAGTTTATAAATAGGATGGAGAGAGCCTTAAAAAAATGTTTATTTGTGTATATTCCCATTTATAACCCCTTATAAACTGCTTAGTGCATTTTTTTTTAATAATAAAAAGCTCATTTTTAAATTAAAAAATAAAAAATACACACTAGATTTTGGGGGCAATTGGGCGACATTTTCAAAATTTACCCTAGGTCTGACTTCTGTTTAATTTTTGGAGTGCTACATGTAATGGCTGGTTATTTATTACTCGCCCACAAACGGACACATTTGCCTGTTTGCGGCACATATTAAATTAGCGATCCACTAGTAATCTAGCCATAACAAGAGAAAAAGTAGGTGCGCAAACACCTAGGGAACGTGGTATCTGCAAATAAGTCTTTGGACATTAAGAAGATTATCAAGTTGTAATCTGAATCCTTTCTGCTATTTAGAGAAATCTGAAAATAGCCAGTAGAGCTGCTTACATGTGGAGCCTTTTACTGGAGGAGAGGTGTCTGGTCCCAGGAGACGAAGCAGAGTATACTGGAATCCGGAAGAATCAGCTTACGTTCTGATCCCAACTAACTAAACAAAGGGTCTGACCAGTAGGACTATTTCTTACACACAGGAATGCGATTTCCATGTTGATGTGAGATATACAGTATGTGTGTGTAGTGTGATATATCAGAGATATACAGTATGTGTGTGTAGTGAGAAATATCTGAGAGACATACAGTATGTGTATGCAGTGAGATATATCTGAGAGATATACAGTATGTGTGTATAGTGAGAAATATCTGAGAGATATACAGTATGTGTATGCAGTGAGATATATCAGAGATATACAGTATGTGTGTGTAGTGAGAAATATCTGAGAGATATACAGTATGTGTATGCAGTGAGATATATCTGAGAGATATACAGTATGTGTGTGTAGTGAGAAATATCTGAGAGATATACAGTATGTGTATGCAGTGAGATATATCTGAGAGATATAC